>NW_015650705.1:561097-581762 GCF_001515625.1 Sinocyclocheilus rhinocerous | reverse complement strand
ATGTTGTCTGGGGGTTTGGCAAAAGGAGAGTGGGACGGTGGGCAGTGCTCGGGGGGGTGGTGACTGAAGGCGGTGACTGTGTAGTTCTGACGTCAACTTTTTACGGAAGTCACAACGGTTCGTGAAAAATCACAGCTACTTTAAGCAGGCTGTGTGAATTTTACTGTGGACTGACTGTTTTGAAACTTATATGGTAGTTACATAGCACCTAGACCTCAGTTATCATGAAAAAAAAGCCAGGAAATTTCAGTTTTGACAATATGGGACCTTTAAAAAAAATTTTGTTAATGTATTAGATTTTGAAACATGTCTAGTTTATAATGGGTTAGAGAGTGGAAAAATAAAAAATAATGAGAAAATGAATAAAAAGAATGGAGGATTGTGGCTGTATGTCACCTCATCCCTGTACAAAGGACTCGTGTAGTACATAATGTCCATTGCACTGCTGTTCAGCATGTCTCTCAGACCTCGCACTTTGTCTGGAGTAATGGAGTCCACGGTGTCTGAAAAGGTAATTTTCGTCATAAATAAACACAACATTCAACCATAATGTACTTTGTTTTTAATTATTTTCCATAGGCAATACCTCCATCAAGGGCGAGTTTAGATCGCCATTCCACAGGAAGGAACTCAACGTGTTCATTTGTTCGCTCAGAAAAGTGCTTCTCCTCCATCTTGCGGGCAGCATCACGCATCCTAACCATCAGTGAAATGCATTAGTTAGCTTCAGGTCTAGATGACTGGTTTTGCGCAGATTCAACTGTGTGATTGGTGGACTCACATGCTTGTATTTCTAATGATACGCCCCTGATCCATCTTCTGGCCAATCCCATGTACCACAAAGACTATGTGCGTTGTTTCAGGAGGCGTGTCCTCTGGAGCCGCCTCCTCCACGTAACCTCGATGGAGACGGGTCCCGCTGCTGGACGCTAACCAGACATGAAGGAAGAAACGTTGCTGCTTTTGCTAAATTGATAATCACTTTATTTTATCTTTAGGTTTAACAGTGAATGTACTGTGTCATGTAGTGTACTTTAAATCTATATTTACATATATGACAGACAGGTTTCAATAGAGAGGACTTTAAAGTATAATTTAGTTTAACATCAGTGCTTGTCAGTGTATTCGGCAGTACACTTAAACCATATTTCAAAGACAATAGTAATTAGTAATTATGATTCACAATTTGAGTTGAAGTACTGAAATAAATGAACTTTTCCACAACATTCTAATTTATTGAGATGCACCTGTAGATGTGCTTAGTTCCTGGGTCAAATTTCAGCTGTTCCACATCAAGTCAATAAATAATATACTCTCAATGGTACAAATATATGTGTAAATAATATGTAAATAATGTACTTTAAGCAGATACATGAATTGAAAAGCTACTTCTCTTTCTCTTCTGGGAAACTAAACCAAAAATACTGATGACTCACAATTTTTTTGTCCCAAGTAGCAAATCATGCACTGAATTCTAAATAACATACTAGCATACTACACTTCTGTATTGCAGAAATAGTACGAGTAGCATGCCATCATGTTATTTCGAGTTCAGCCATGGATTGGCTATTAAAAAAAAAAAATGGGTGAATATGTCCTGCCCAAACGTCCAGTTTCAACAGAAAATGCAAAACTTAGAATAGAGCACTGCACTCATCAAGCCATTTTATGTGGTCTTTAAATGAGCAACACTATTGAGAATGTACTTACTAATCAAGGGTGTTACAAACCTTTAGAGAATCCCAGTTTCTGAGTAACAGTCCGTGCGATCTTAGAAGTGGTAGCATCGCTGTAAAGGTACACTTCATCCACGCTGTGCCAGTCCACGTGGCTCCGGCTCAGTTTCAGACTGTGAATGGCTGAGTGAATTAAGGGCAGAAGTCAAACAGGTCTGTGTCAAATTACCCGACTGTTAAGTAATGTCTAACCAGATCAGATCATTTCAATTAAGGGTCTTTTTGACTATTTGCAAACACGAGTGACAGTCAATAGCCCTTCTGCTGTATACATGTCACCAGTGCTTGTCTTAGTTCAAATGTGTGTCATATGAGACAAACAGGATGTCTGGGTTGGGTTGTGGTTCATTCATGATCGTGCCTCTGGATCGGCTGAACTAAAAGTGTCAATGTTAAGTCGGCCTTTTTTTGTGTGCTTGAGCCCCATAACAAAGCTTCCTAACCCTGAGTCCTATTCGTAGCATGGTTTGTTACCATCTTTGCTGTCCACCGTGGTGGCCACCGCTTCCGTGTCAAAGGTGTCTTTCATCTGCTGGCCTCGGAAACGGGCCAGATGCTCCAGTTCAATGAGGTCACTGTCCTCTTCCTCCAGCGGCAACCAGGTCCCATCCGTGAACCACTGGCCTCTCATGACCGGGATGTGGTCCTGTTCTGTAAATGCAAGCAGTATGAATTTGTATCCGTTTCTGAAGAAACATATCATCTGACTTAAGCCCAAAGATCCCAAAGGATTTCCTGTTATCGTGGGGAAAAATCTCAAGTTTTTGATTGCATGGTGCGATGAATTAATGGTCTTTACAATTAATTAAATTACATTAGGCCTATATTTGTTATTAATGTACATAATGACTTCACGTTTTTTTGTGGCATGAATAAAGTCTATGCTTCATATAGAGTAAAACTATATAAAGATGTCATTTTCTTTCCATTTGTGCTGTTTTTTGAAACACCTGCATTCAAATTCATCAGTGCCACTTTGTTCATTCTTGAAATGATTCACTGTTTCGGACTGTGAATGCGAAGTTTAAACTTGAGGTTGCGAATACAGAATGATGCGACCGGCATGCAACCGATTTCAATGCTTAATCGAGTCTAGATGTCTTGGCTTCAATTTATCATACAGTCTGGCGTGAAAAATGGTAAATGTCACACAATCTGTCTGGTCTATCTTCTTAAGGTCAGATAGTACAATCTGTAAAGATATCATCTTAAAGGATTAAAAAAATGTAGTAGTGTATAGCAGGCTTTAAAAGGATAGTTCACCCAAAAATGAAAATTTTGTCATCATCTACTCACCCTCATGTTGTTCCTGTATGAGTTTCTTTCTTCTGTTGAACACAAACTATTTAGAAAACCGCTGGTAACCAAACAGTTGCTGGTGGCCATTTTTTCTCCATATGATGGAAGTCAGTGACTACCAGCAACTGTCTGGTTACCAACATTCTTCAAAATATCTTCTTTTGTGTTCAACAGAAGAAAGAAACTCATACAGGTTTGGAACAGCTTGAGGGTGAGTAAATGATGACAAAATGTTCATTTTTGGGTGAACTCTCCCTTTAAGGTGTGGTCACATTAGCGAAATATTGCGGGCAAAAAAAAAAGGCCCATTGTCTGTTGTCAATAACGATTTCACAACTCAGAAGTCAAATTAAAATCTGGCAGCTTTCTGTGGGTCAACAGTGTGAGTTAGTGTGACCAACTTAAACGCCCTTTGCCTTTCGCCTTGATGCCAAATATCTGATTGTGCGGATTCCTATTGAAATGACTGGATTTCGCCCACGAAAATTCGCTGAACAACCATAAATCTAAAAAACAACAAAAAAAGAAATCTACCATAATTACACATGTCATACAAACACCAAAGGAGAAGTTACACTATACTGGACAATCCATTTGAGGAACAGACCATAATGTTGTTATTCGCTCAAAGTCACATTCAAACTTGGCATCAAATCAGATGCAATGACTTTCAGGACTTTCAGGGTCAAGTTTGAATGAGCTCATTGAGATTTAAGAGTTATGGCAGTGATGTTTTGGCAAATAATGACTTAAATTTCAGTTTTTTTTCACACACAAGATGATTTGAAATATACTTGAAGTATGTAGACTACTTTTAGGATACTCTCATGGTGCTTTTGGAGCTTGACAGCCTCAAGTAACCATTTAATTTCGTTGTACGTATAAGAGCTGTATGAGCATTCTGCAAAACATCTATTTTTGTTTTCCAGATACAATTTTGTTGTACAAATACTCACGGTTCCAGTATACAGGATAACAGTCTTTCTTTTTGATGTCCACCTCGTAGAGTCCTCCACGGACGCACACTGCGTCCACGTTGATGCTTTCTGAATCCAGCTCCGTCTCGTCTGTTGAGCATCCAGCATCCGCGCTCTCGGGTACCGGTTGCGCTGCCACCGCCGCCGCCGACTGTCTTCGGACCGCCGGTGCTTCGCATCCTGACGGCGACTCGAATAAATTCTCTGCTTCTTCACCCGCATCCCTCCGTCTGACCTCGTTCGGATTAAGTTCGCAGAATTTGCGATACGCCAACTCGATTTTCAAAGAATCGTGTCCAACAAACGGTTTCCAGGTCCTCTTGTCCTCTTTGTAGAACCAGCGCACCTCTTCGGGTCCGAGTTCCGTGACAACTTCCCCGCGGTGCCGCGAGCTGTTGGAGCGGCTGCGCTTTTTCGTGGCGACGTTCCCGTTACTTTCGCTGTAGTTCGGGTCGCCGGGGATGTCGAGATAATCTGAGTCCGGATCAGAACCGAGACGGCCATGATAGGCAGCGAAACCCTCTTCCACCAGGCCTAGCATCAGTCCTCGTTGGCCTCGGGGCAGCGGCAGATGTCCGTCTATGCCCGGCTGCACCGCATCCATCCCGGCGCGTATCGCGTCGCCCGTGGGTTCGTCAAAGCAGGACTCGCACGCATCCTCCATCCTTCCCCATTCACCGCCGCTGACATTTTCCCTGCTTTGCGAACAACTCAAAGACGTGTTGTCCTGACAAGCGCTCATCGCCGCTTTTTAGAAAACAGCAAACGGAGCGATTTCAGCACCGGTCAGCTGATTATAATAACAACAAATCTAACGATGTCAAAACCTCTCCTCCCCCGGCGAGACCGGAGCGGCCAGCATCTGTACGGACGCGTCAATCACACACGCTGGACTTGAAACTTCATTAAATAGTCGAATTCACTCGGACGGTCCTCAACTTACAGGGCGAACACGCCAACCTGTTCACTTTCCATTATATGCCGACTGTATTTCTCTCTGTGAAGCCCCTCTCTTGCAGTGTAGCGCCGTCCGACTCGTGAACGAATCTTTCTGTTGAGTCGGATCTTTTTAAAGGATTAGTTCAACCGGTTCACAAAAAAAAAACAGTCCGACCGAGTCGTCCACGACTGAATCTGTTCTCGAATCCAACTCGTTGAACAGGGCGAGAAATATCTGAGAAATATGCTGTTTTCGAAATATCACGTATTATTTCTGCCATATAGCTGACTATATCTTTATATGGCTGACATAATATGCGTAGTATTAGGATGTCATTTTAATGCAAATTGTATTCTAAATAACCTTTAATGATGTTTTTTATAAGCTTGATGAAAAATGACAGCCTCATTACTAATCGTCGTGTACGTCATACAACGTAATATGCTTTAAAAGCATAAATATAAACTGTACTTTCTGTAACTATACGAAGCCACGTTTGCATTTATTTTGGAATTCAGAAATAGAGAAATGTATCAATGAAAATATTCACTGTTCACTTTTATGGGAGAATGTTCTTTTTGGCTTGAATATGAATAAGAGGACGAAAGCGTTTATTTAATTGATTTACTTATATTCGTGACCAAATTTCACATTCATAAATGCAAGTTTGCTAATGAAAAACTAATAAAACATCTTTATGGTGTTGTTGACTTAAGTACGGCTGTGCATAGACAGAGACTCTGAACGCTATAAAGAATTTAAAAGTTTGTGACCTATTTATTAGATTTTTTTTTTTTACACCTGATTGTACAGTTATTCTATTTTTTATACCATTATATACAATAATATAATAAAAATTTTCTCTGCTTTAGTATAATGTTCAGTATCTTCATTTAAATTTAAAAAATGACGCTGCAATTACGTGATGACGTAAACAAAACAGAATCATTTTTCACCGGTTCATTGAAGCGATTTGTTTGAAAGAGTCGATTCTCGGAATGAATCGGACTTCTCTTCACTATCTTGCTGTAACGCTCCTCCCTATGCGTGACTGTATAGGAGTCATGTGCGGATTTGGTCGTCTGGGCCACCGTAGCGGCTGCCACAACCGGAAGTTTACGTTAGTGACTCGTGAGTCTTGAAGGGTGACAGCCCAACGCTAGACTGCCTAGGATACCGCACTTAAAAAAAATAAAACAAAAAATTATTACACGTACCGGCATTTATGTGCACTGTATTAATGTAACATTTTAAGCATGGCTGCGGAGTTTTTAGTGATGTTGTACGAGTATTCTCCTCTCTTTTACATTACTGTCATAGCAGTATGTTTCATTATCACTGTGGCTGTTGTGTTGGGCTGGTGAGTTCACATTTATAAGGATAAACTAGCATTTTAGTCCAGCGTTAGATGGTTTGGGTTAAGTATGGACTTTTGTAAGGTGTAAGGTGCATATCCCGTTAGCTAGTTCCCTCTTAAAATTAAAAAGTTGATGTTTACATCCTTAATCTGTGTCTAACTAACTTTGGTGTGGTCTGTCAAGGTTTGGATTTGATGTCCCGGTCATTTTACGCAGTTCAGATGAGACTGAATCTCTAATACCTGTCAATGAGAGGAAGATGGTGCAGGTGACCAATCCCTTCGCTTTGGAGATGGACTCTAGGGCTGGTACAGTAACTGGTGAGGATCTAACAGTAACCGTGTTGAATCTATTTAAAATGAGTGAAATGGAGTCAATAAGTGCATGTGTGTTCTCTTTTGGTCAGAGGGTGTGAGTTTGCGGCCGTATTGTCTTGAAGACTGCATCCTGAGCTGTTTTTGGGGTTGTGGGGTCCAGGCTCTCCAGGCGGCCCTTCAGAGGCACCAGCGTGGGCTCCGGCTCAGCACACCAGAGCTGTTTCAAGAGGCTCTGGAATTAAACTACCATCACCACCAAAGCTTCAAGTATCCTTTTCATTTGCCTTCGAAATAGCTCCGTAATAACATTTCACATCATCCTTGCAAGAGAAGAGGGGAAAGTGAGGTAAGCAGAGACACGTTTTCTTCGGCTTTTCTCTAGGTAAAGAAGAAAAATAGATTGAGGTGAGACTAATATGTCTAAATATATGGGGAATGAAGGGGGCAAAAGCATTGCAGGACTGAAAATATGACTTCTTAAAATAGTGGTTCAGTGATACAGCTTGCTTTACATTAGAAGTAAACTATAGTGTGTCTTCATGACAAATGTACATAAATGTATATAATACATATAAATCTGTATTTATCATGTCATGATGATGATTGCATTTTAAATTATTTGTACATAAATGTATACAGTATGCTGTATACATAATTGGGTAAAAAAGGCAATTTATCATGTCATTATGATGATTTCTCTTTTAAATAAAAATGTACACTTAAATCTGGGGTCAGTTAAGATTTTTTAATGTCTCACCAAGGCTGCATTTATTTGATTAAAAATACATTAAAAACAGTAATATTTGACCAATCCCTTCGCTTTGGAGATGGACTCTAGGGCTGGTACAGTAACTGGTGAGGATCTAACAGTAACCGTGTTGAATCTATTTAAAATGAGTGAAATGGAGTCAATAAGTGCATGTGTGTTCTCTTTTGGTCAGAGGGTGTGAGTTTGCGGCCGTATTGTCTTGAAGACTGCATCCTGAGCTGTTTTTGGGGTTGTGGGGTCCAGGCTCTCCAGGCGGCCCTTCAGAGGCACCAGCGTGGGCTCCGGCTCAGCACACCAGAGCTGTTTCAAGAGGCTCTGGAATTAAACTACCATCACCACCAAAGCTTCAAGTATCCTTTTCATTTGCCTTCGAAATAGCTCCGTAATAACATTTCACATCATCCTTGCAAGAGAAGAGGGGAAAGTGAGGTAAGCAGAGACACGTTTTCTTCGGCTTTTCTCTAGGTAAAGAAGAAAAATAGATTGAGGTGAGACTAATATGTCTAAATATATGGGGAATGAAGGGGGCAAAAGCATTGCAGGACTGAAAATATGACTTCTTAAAATAGTGGTTCAGTGATACAGCTTGCTTTACATTAGAAGTAAACTATAGTGTGTCTTCATGACAAATGTACATAAATGTATATAATACATATAAATCTGTATTTATCATGTCATCATGATGATTGCATTTTAAATTATTTGTACATAAATGTATACAGTATGCTGTATACATAATTGGGTAAAAAAGCAAATTTATCATGTCATTATGATGATTTATCTTTTAAATAAAAATGTACACTTAAATCTGGGGTCAGTTAAGATTTTTTAATGTCTCACCAAGGCTGCATTTATTTGATTAAAAATACATTAAAAACAGTAATATTGTGCAATATTATTACATAGTAACTGTTTTCTATTTTAATATATTTTAAAACAATTTATATTTGTGATGGCAAAGATTGAATGAATAGAAAGGTCAGTATTTTTTAGAAATACATTTTTTTATAACATTTTAAATGTTTTTACTGTCACGTTTGATCAGTTTAATGCATCCTTTTCCGAATAAAGCTATTAATTTCTTTTAAAGACTTACTTTTTAACTGGAGTGTGTGTATAATATATATATATATACACGCTACATTTTTGTAAACTAGCTAGAAAATGCACAGAAAATGTGAATGTAGTGAAACAGTTCGCAAATTTTGTAGTGCAATTTATAATATTGCATATCTGTATATGATTTTCTAAATATATGATCACGTGACAAAACACATCTTCTCTTGCACTCTCCTTAATGTGACAAAAAAAAAAAACATTTTAAATTAATATGATGGAACACAATTTTATGCTTTGTCCTTAACATAGCGTTAGTATACATAAAGAAGAAAAAGAATACTTCACCCAGATGCCTCCAGATCTCGGAGTAACCGATTTTGGGTTGCTCCCCCGGGATCGATACCCCTTGGTGGCTGTGCTGACACTTGCCAATCCAGAAACCAGGGACAACTACAATATTGTAAGCAGCACATTTTTTTTTCTTTATCGGATTTGCTTGATGGAAACAGATAAAGTCTGTTATTCTGTTGTCTTTCTAGGTGGCCAGTGTGACAGTGCTCCACGTTCCTGATGACAAATACAGACTCTCTGTGAGAATATTGTTTCAGTATCTTCTCACGGCACATGGGAATTTGTACGATCTGAAGGTATGAAAACGTCTTCACAACATTGTCATTTTCTGCTGATCTGGGATCAGTTTTTGTATGCTCATTTTGATCACACTTAACCTTCAACACCTAGTGTCCCTGAAGCGAAATGGGACAGTGTTTAATTATACACCATTAATTAAGAGCCTTGTCTAGAGCGGGATTGTGGGCTTAAAACTATTCTTTTTCCACAGCCTCTCTTCATGTCAGCAGACAACAGCAACTTGTCTGGAACCACAGAGCCTTCAACTAGCACGCAAGGGGCGGAGCCACAGCCCGAAAGGCCAGGTGAGAAGGGGGAGGAGTCTGATGCAGAAGGGGAGTGGCCTGATACCCAAGGCAGGGACTGTGTGGTGTGTCAAAATGCACCGATAAACAGAGTGCTGTTGCCATGCAGACATGCATGCGTATGCGACGGCTGCGTGTGCCACTTCCAGCACTGTCCGATCTGCCGGGCGTTTGTCCTTGTATCTTTTGCTCTGGCTAACCGACCAGCTCACGATGAGGACTTAACAGAAGACTAAGCCTGTGTAAACTCAGTATTAAAAGCAAGCCTTTGCTGGAAAGGCTAAACTCGAAAAGGAAACGTAGCAGCTTCAAGATAAAGAGTCGCAGGCAGCTGACCTTTAACCCCACGTATGGACACTTCTAGAATGATGTCAGTTTTAGGCTTTTGAAGTTGAGTGTGCTTGTAAGATTTGTTTAATATAGAGATTTTAAGTTGAATAGGATATTTATTTATTTTTGTCAATATATTGGTTTAACTAACAAATATACATTTCAGAAGGAATCATTGTGGAGTTTTGGAGAGATACAGTGGGAGGTTATCTTATTTCTTTAATCATTGACTTTAATGATGTGGAAAAGCAGGCCAGGCACACACAGTTTATATAACGGATCACACAGATTTCTAGAGCCGTATCATCTTACAAGTCTACACTTGGCCAACAGGTAAATATTTTTTATCAAACTGGGGCTAAACAATGCATTAACTGAATAGCTGAAGTCACTTGATGGTAGTAATGGAAATGGATCATCAGAATGCTTTAAAATATTGATAAGAAAAAAAAACTATTGCAGTAACAAAACAAAAAAAAAAGTGTTGTGTCCATGGACAGTACTGTTTACTGACCGAAAACCCCTCACATTTATAATTTGCACAAAAAATGTGGTTTTATACAGGCTTGTAGTCGAGTTTGGACTCCAGCTTCTTGGAGTCTGCCACCTTCCTCACAGCTTTCATGAAATCCTCCTGAGTCACGTACTCGTGATCGGCACGGATGGCAAACATACCTGTTGGATAAAAAGGAGGAGAGCTCAAAACAATAGGAATTCTAGAGGCTCAAAGGTTCAAGGTTTGGCTGGTCAGTGTCATGCTATTAGACCCAAAAGCACATTTCCACTAACAGCTATTGTTATTGGGCAAATTTTAGAATGTTTTTTGGCACATGAAGTTTATTCTACATATACTATAGTTATTTTCATAGCCTTCAATTTACACACTGTATGGAGGGCAACATTGGACAGGATGTAGAATAGCTTTTTAAAATAAAATACTGAAAATAAATTGACAATTTTTTCTGATTAATCAAAGACAATCTACAGATTAATCGATTATCAAAAGTTGCAGCCCTAATTATATTAGCATGGCACGCAATTTATAGTTTTTAAATCAACAGCAAATTTTCATTTTGGGGCGAACTATTCCTTTAATGCTTCTTTGATTTGCACATTGCAATGCATGTAACATTTCTTACCAGCTTCAGTGCACACATTCCTCAAATCGGCTCCATTGAAACCGTCTGAAAGCTTGACGATGGCTTCATAATCTGGAGACGCAAGGAAATGTGATGAGAGAGGAAAAGGAAGTACTCAAAAAGAAAAAAAAAGTCACAGCTGTAAAAACTAAACCGGAAAGTCATAGAGGCGCACCTATCTCTCCATGCTTGGTGATGGGCCCAGAGTGGATCTTCAGGATGTCCAGTCGAGCCTGTTCATTGGGCAACTCAATGTCTGTACATTTGGAAAAAATAAGTCAATAAATAATAACTCAAGATTTCTTACCAGTCACTGAATATGTGAAGTTGGAGGATAGTGAAAGTCAAACTTACGGATCTTTCTGTCCAGTCGGCCAGGACGCAGCAGGGCAGGGTCTAAAGTGTCCGGCCGGTTGGTGGCCATGATCATCTTGACTCTATGCAGAGTGTCAAATCCATCCATCTGATTCAACAGCTGACAGACCGAAATATATCCAATTAGCTTTTCTTTTCTTTTTTGGGATTGTACATTGATATATATAAGAAGATTGGAATTAAAGCAATAAATTAAGCATTAATTGACAAGTAAAACGTTTATTAATTTTGTAAAAAACAAATAATAATAATAATAAAAAAAAAATTTGGACATTGATATATGGGAAGATTTAAATTAAAGCAATAAATTAAGCATTAATTGACAAGTAAAACATTTATTAATTTTGTAAAAAAAAATTATAATAAAAAAAAAAATTGGACATTGATATATGGGAAGATTTAAATTAAAGCAATAAATTAAGCATTAATTGACAAGTAAAAAGTGTATTAATTTTGTAAAAAAAAAAAAAATTGTACATTGATATAGGAAGATTTAAATTAAAGCAATAAATTAAGCATAAGTTGACAAGTAAAACATTTAATACTTTGTAAAAAAAAAAAAAAAAAATTAATAATAAAAATTGCAGTTGACAGAAATTGTAAAAAGTATTTAAAAATAATAATGAATGAAATTTAATAAAACAAAAACTTTTTATAATTTCACAAGGTTAGTTACAAACCCCCTCCATACCTCCATCAGTGTCCTCTGGATCTCTCGATCTGCAGAGGTTCCTTCAGAAAACCGACGTCCACCTTCAAAGACAAAGTATTTGTTGAATCCATTTAAGAACAACTGAATTTCCATTACGCCTTATAAGAATGGCTCGGACTGCAGTGTGCAGAAGAGCATTACCAATAGCATCGATCTCATCCATGAAGATAATGCAGGGCTGATGGTCTCTGGCGTAGTTGAACATCTCTCTGATGAGTCGGGCACTCTCACCAATGTACTTGTCAACAATGGAGCTGGACACAACCTGATGAACAACATGTTTTATTCAACACTATATATTTATAGCATAACAGTTGTCCTGTGTCAAATGTATCTGCGTTAAACAGTACGACCCGAGGCAAACTGTTTGTTTATAGCATCTAAATCAACATACCTTTAAGAAATTGCAGTCCAGCTGACTGGCCACAGCTCGGGCAAGAAGAGTCTTTCCAGTGCCTTTAAAAATGCAATACTTTGTGTGAAAACATACCATTTCACATACATCTCAGTAATTAACTGAAGTAACAAAGCATAATAGGGCGACTGACCTGGAGGTCCGTACAGCAGGCAGCCCTTAGGAGGAATAATGCCCACCCTCTGGAACAGCTCAGGATTGGTCAGAGGCAGCTCAATTACCTGCACAAGAGAATTCATTATTCATTATTCATTCATAATCATTAATACAGTTCAATGAGTTCAGTAAAGCTCAAGCTGCATTTACACTGCAAGGTGCAATGCACAGATCTAGTCTGTAAACACATATTCTGTCTGTTTACATTCAGACATGCATGACTATTTAAAATAAAGTGTATGAATTGGCACACAAATACAAATTTTATATATAATACCTCAGGTGTGGCATATCAAGATGCTGATTAGACGGGCAAAAACAAAAGTGTTGCGTTTATAATTTTGTTCAGTATATATATATATATATATCGCAAACATGACAAAAAAACCTTTATTATTGTTTATTTAATTCTAACTAATATGTTCTTAATAAAAACTAACCAAAACTAAAAATATGTTGCTTATAATTTCTGCACAGGAGAGACTTGGTGTTGTTTCCAAACAAAAGGAAATATATCGGCTATCGGCCAAAATGAGTTACCGGCATAATATCGGCATATCTGATATCGGCAAAAATCCAATATCGTGCATCCCTAGTTTGAGCGCTAGTGCGTTTCGTCAGCTAACAGTGATGTTATGTTAGTGTATTTCTGACCTCTCTCAGCTCACGGATCTGCTCAGACAATCCACCGATCTCAGAGTAAGAAACGCTGCCAGGATCTTCATGAGACATGTTGTACACTAGAGGATCCACTTCACGAGGCAAATACCTTTATAAAAAAAAAAGACAAGAAGTTCTCATAAAACATACCAGCTGAATATTAAAGGCCATTTCAGATAAACAAACATACCTTGACCGGCAGCTAAGAGCACAAGCAAAGCTATACCTTCTTGATGTGACTGAACTTCTTAGTTATCCTCACCTCATGATAGTGAGAGTCGTCATGTCCAGAGCAACTCTAGTGCCTGGTTTAAGCTTGGTTTTAT
Source organism: Sinocyclocheilus rhinocerous (assembly GCF_001515625.1). Classification (NCBI taxonomy): domain Eukaryota; kingdom Metazoa; phylum Chordata; class Actinopteri; order Cypriniformes; family Cyprinidae; genus Sinocyclocheilus; species Sinocyclocheilus rhinocerous. Next base: position 568,259 of record NW_015650705.1, on the reverse strand, counting down.
CCAGCTGAAACAACAATACATGGCCAGATAAGACAAAGGACTTGTTAATCACACAAAAATATTCATTATAAAGTACAACCGATGTGCTCACCTGTCTGCGACATCCAACCACATAACGTGGGCCATTAGTTGCTTTGACAATAACTACAAAAGAAGAAATAATTTAGCAACTGAGCAGCAGACTAGACTATAAACTACACCAGAATAAAGGTGATCTGGACTTACATTTCTCCTCTGTCAGTTGTTTCAGCACCTCACCAACAATCTAAAAAGGCAAGGAAACGATCAGACCATAAGAAACGCAGATATCCGGCTCGTTTATTGCGGAAATAATAAAACACAGGTGTATATTTTGCTGAGCTCTTACCTGTCCCACACTCTGTAAAGCTTTCAGATCATTCTCAGACTTCTCATACTGTTTAGTGAGCTCCTTCAGCTGTTCTCTCACTGCAACAGAGATTTCAGGCCATCATGAAGCGATATACAGTGTTTATTCACATATACTAACATCTCATTAAAGTTTCATCTGCTTCATGCGTCAGAGATGCTAAAGGTTCATTGTGAGTGTTTCCTCGTGGAGAATAACTGTGCGAGAAATGACTGTGTTTAATTGTACATGCCATTAACTACGGCTAGAACACTGAAAAGCATGCTGTGTGTAGCTTTATTCAGTAATTTCATTGGTATCTGCTGGTACTCTTTGCTGTTACCATTAGCCGCTAATTGATTTCAGCACTGCATGACAAAGCGACTTACATCACAGACTGCCGAAATAAAGCAAACAACAGCCGGAGAAGATGTCAAACTGATCAATAACAGCCTGACGTGCATAGAAAGACATCACACTTACGCTCTTTGAGGCGTCCGTCAATCTCTTTATGCTCCAGTAATTTCTTTCTGTAATCTTGTAAACCTTTCTCCCTGTTGTCCGCCATGTTCACGGCCGCCGCTGCTCTTCTTCTTCTTCTTCTTCTTCTTGGTGTTTAATGGCGGATGGCATACAACTTTTCGGTGCATTACCGCCACCTACTGATTAGGAGTGTGGATTAGCCTCAATCATGTCTTCTGTCACAAACTTTTGGAAGTACTCCAGTGGGGTGAGGAGGGAGGTGGCATCACTGGTGATTTCTGAACCAGATAAATCAGTATTGGGACTGATAAACTCCTTTTTCAGCCAGCGAAACCGGTCACGGGGCACAGTGTGTTTTTTTTGGTTGGGGCTTGATGTGCACATCATCATTGGTGGTTTTCTTTGTCCATTTCACCTGCAGCTTCATTCTCCGAATTTCTCTCATATGTAGTCACATGAAAGTAAAAGCCAACTGTGTATATATAGATAGATAGATACATGGCAAAGCACAAAGCAAGTGACATACATTTTATAGAAATACAGCACAAGCACACTTTTCAATCAAAACATTTCACAAAATGAAGTAGGCTTCAAATATAAGGCGATGACTGACTTTATATATCCACTAAAAATCACCTTGACAACAGTTTGTTAAAAATAAGATGGCCACTCGAATTAGAGACTCTTTATACTTTACTTCAGACTTGACTCAGACCTCAGATGAAAGATTTCTGAACATTTCTGTGCATAAGTGTCTACAAGTATCCAGTATATTATTGTTTGTGTGCTGTCATCTTTAATGCAGTCGTACATTTATTGACAATTAATGACAATCAAAATGATTTTCATGTCTGTAAGTTAGTGTAGCACGTGGCCCAGTTGTAGCGACTATGCCACCACGAAATACCGGGGAAAATAACCCAAATAAGGACACGCAAATACGTTCCACATGAAAAGAGCAAGAGGCATGAATCTCCGTACAAACAATCTTTTATTAAAGCTTCATGGGTCCAAAAAAAAAAAAAAAAACAGAAAACATCCAAATAATGCTATAGAAAGCGGAGTCTTCATAGGAGAAGCGGGTGAATATAACGGCACCAGGTATGCAAAAGAGAAAAATCACACCCATCAGTATCACACCCACAAGCTTCACTGCAAATAGTAACACCGCAATAGTGACACACACAAAAACGGCCACCCCAAGTGAAATAATGTCCGTGGTGCTGTCAAAACCCAGCCCGTTCCCGTTAATACGATGGTGTAATGCTCATGACAACAGATCTAAGGATCATACAACAAACTCTTTAAAGGCTCCTCTTTAAAAGGTGACAGCGACAACAACTAGTGCTACGACCTGGGCTACGTTACACTGCGAAGCCACAATCAATGGGGGCCGTGAAGGCACACCGCATTGAGAGCAAACAACGCACGCACCCAGTATATCTCAGCAGCCTAACAACACACATGGAAGGTCATAACAGGAGGGAAGGGGCGGGCTTTCAACCATGACGCACTCCAAGAGGCAGAACCAACCAACTTATATACCCTAACCGGGCAGTCGCTCATTGGCCACCTAATTAATGATGGTGACGTTAACAACATCACTACATTCATGTACTCCTTTTGACTTTTTTAAAGGGGTGATCCCGTTTCAGTCTGCTTGTTAAGTGTTCACTACAGCAGGCACACAATGTTCTGAATACCAATAATTTAAGGATTCAGAAACGATGAATCACTGTCTGGCGGACTAACATTTTGGTACGGATATAAAGATTAGGATCATGATTTTTTGGTAGTGTTACAACATACCTTGAGTGTATATTAGAGTCTATATTAAAGGCAGAGTAAGTGATCTATCTTTCTGTCGCTCGGCTCGGCTAATGTCCGTCCCGTGCACTGACAGCTCTCTCCTCCACATCACGAGTAGACATGCCCCTTATTGCTGATTGGCTACAAGTTTGTTTTGCTATTCGGCCCGAATCAGTTTTCTAAAGTGTTTTTGAAAAATCACATACCCTGCATTTAACTCTCAACTAATACAGACACATATTTGAATACATGTTATAGCCTACATATAAACAAGTTCATTCATTTTAAAAAGTAAAACAATGTCCGGTGGTGTTTGTCCAATAACTGAAATGAAAGGATTTTTTAAGGCTGCAATTCTTGAAATGAAATCAAAGTAAAAGTAAAGTTAAACATGTATATTTTTAATAAAAAATATTATGAATGCTTTTTCTTTAAAGCATCTCATGATATTTCAGTTTAAAGAATTAATGACATTTGTAGAAAAAATGGTTTACTTTAAAACGTTTAAAAACTTAGTTAACTATTAAAGATAGGTGCACTCAAGTGTATTCAAGGAAAATATTTAAATACTTTTTTTACTTGATGGTCAGGACTTTTCGAGTTATTGAATACTGAAAAAAAATCAGAATGGTCTCATTTCTAAAAATGTTTGTTATGTTACATTTTAAGATAGGTGTGCAAATGTGCGATGATGTATGTCATACTAAAACCAAAATAATCATTTGAATCATTTTGAATCATTTGCATATTTATACATCTCTCAACAACCCTATGAACCTCCTCCCTGTTGAACTGACTCAAAATAAAACACTAAAAAACGGCCTTGTGCAACCCGAGGGAGCTCAACTGCTGGCAGTACAACCATTCATTTCATAAGAAACGAAAGAGAGAAAATAATAATAATAATAAAGAGAGAAAAAACTGTGTGTAAAAGTAAATAATAATCTCTAATAATGCATTTGAGTTATTTTGAAAGAGCCCATCATCTGGATATATTGAACTTTTCTGTAAAGGAAATGAAAGTAAAGAAACATCAACATGAGGGTAACAGAGTTTATGGATACAGTTCCCCAAACATGTAAGATTTACTGAAGAAAAAAAAAAAGTAAAAAATGAAGGAAATGATGTGGTGAACAGTGTAACTATTGACTGAAAGTTGATGTCAAAGACAAATGTTCAACACTTGATCTTTTTATTTTGGTGCGACAATCTGTTAAGTTACTTAGTATAGGAAATTATGATCCGCACTCACGACAAATGTTCACAATGTGGGCTTAAAACCAAGATTCTGCATTTTTGTCACTTCCTCTTGGTGAACATTTGACCAGACATCTTTCCCACAGAGGACAAACTGTTTACAGAAAGAAGAATTTTCATCTTATTTACTCATCCTCGTGTCAGTCCAATTCTGTTTTTCTATTAAAGACTGTTTAAATCTTCACAACAGTTCATAGGGACCAAGTCACAATGATTAAGAAACATTTGAGAACCAATGACATGAAGTGAACGTGACGATTATAGGCGAATAATAGCTTTTAACTAATAGCATAAGAGCAGAGGTGGAAAGAGTACGAAAATATTCTACTCAAGTAAAAGTAGCATTACTATTAGGTGAGATAATAATCATGCGAACGAGTCATGAGCCCACTACCTAGCCTCTATGTGGTGATTGGATGCCGCTAATATTAGTCAACAGAAAGTTGGCTCCCGCTCCTCACCCCTTCCAACCTAACAAACAATCCGACAAAGTAAATAATAAAGAAAAACGGAAGTGATCACCTGTGCCCACGTGACCATGAATAACCAATAAGAAATATCAGACAATTAATGCTCTTACAATTACATTAATGAAATTTTACTTAAGTATAATCATTTAGGCTTATTTGAAAACTACATGGTATGTGTGTTGGACCACAACTCTTCATGGCTGCGGCCCTCCAGGAATATTTGTGCAAAACCTTTTGCTAAACTGTCAAAGCTTCATTTTAACCACCAATGCAACGATGCAAGTATTTACATATTACACTGCATAATAGAGCTTAAATATGACCAGGGGTTCACTTCATTTCCTTCGGGTTCAACTTCAGCAGAATATGACGGGGTTTCGTTTTCAGCTGGGTCTGCACCATAACGCCTGTCTTGTCCGTCTGCATCTTTCTTGTGATTTTAGCGCCAGTTTGTTCTCCTGCCCATTATTTAGCCTCCTGGAGTAGTTTCCAGGGAGCGATTTTTTTTTACTCAGTAATTAATGCGTTTTAAAATGTAGCGAAGTACAATACTTCAAACAAAATATACTTAACTAAAAGTTAAATTACAGATTTTAAAAATTACTTTGAAAAGTAGAAGTAGGCCTACACAAAAAAAACTACTCAGTTACAGTAACGCGAGTAAATGTAATTCGTTACTTTCCACCTCTGCATAAGAGTAAATAATGACAGAATTGTCATTGTTGTAAAACTATACCTCTAAAAAGCAGCACACACACACTTCAGTAAACCAAAAAAAAAAAAAAACGAATTTACATAAATAAAAACTGAGACAAAGACACTTTGGAAAAAATCACAGCCCCATCTGTGATTCTCTATAAATAAAGCTCTGGTTCCAGAGAGGTCTGAAAGCACATTCTGTGGTAAATGATGGATCTAGTGTAAATTCGGTGGACTAGCATAAATTAAAAATACAATTAAACAGGCATTATTTTATTTGCGAGAATAAGACCACAGCCAAGAGGGAGACTTACAATCTATCGTTTAATCCTCGCTCTGTTTGAACAGACAATATCAGTAAATCTCCACGAGTCAAATCTTTACTCTCTCAGCAGCTTGACTTACTGCGTAATTTTATTTGAAATCAGCGTAGATCGAAAGCACCAGGGGTTTTTTTTCTTTTGATGGCATGTCTACATCCTCATTAGATCCAGGAAATAAAGACAGTGGGAAACACTTGAATTCAGCTCACCACAGAATGTCACTACAGAAAATCCTAACCCAGTTTCTCTCCACTTTTCAGTAAGCAGTGTAAGTATGCATATGTGGACATAAACTACACTTCCTAGTGGATTTTTTTTTTTTTTTTTTTTAGTTTATAAGGCCTAGGAGCTATAAGAGATGTATGACCTTACTGTCATTGTATTGCTAATGCAGAGGAGCCTGGGAACATTATACAACTGACAAAGAGACAAGACATGGCCTTCTTATAGATAAGAGTCTCATTAGAGAGAATGGTGAATGAAATATAACATGTGGTCTCAGTTTTATTCAGCCAGACAACATTATCAGATCTGAAGTCTCTTTGTGGGTTAAACTCAACTGAGAAAGGAAGGTGCTGTTTGTTAATGCAGGTCTATGACGCACACGGATAGATGAAAGTGAAACACAGGCCTCAGAGATGATTATGATAAATGGGTGAGAAACACATGACCTGTGTTGGGAATCCACGTTTGAGATCCGTCACAGGTATCCAAGTGTTTATAAATACGCTCTATTTTAAACCACTGACAGCACTTTGTGCTTTTTTTGTTCGATAAGAATACACATTGAGATTCAAATATTTATTCCTGGAATCCTTGATGAGGATTAATAGGAGTCACATTAGGAAAAAAAATGACAGGGTTTATGTTCCATGTTCAATAAAACCAGTTTTTTTTTGTTCCTTTTGGCAAGAATAAAGGTGGTTGTGGGCAATGAGATGGAATTTAGAAATGCTGTGATATTCTGGATTTGAACCTTTATTGCCCATATGAGCACAGGTGCAGTCAGTGGTTCTTTAGCTATAGGTTCATAAAGGAGATGATACAACCGCACACTCACTTGCAAATACTTTATTTCACCAACGTTTCAGCAAAAAGGAGAAACCTTTATACAGATTTCTTATCTTTGACCTGCACCTCGGATGGCATGCGTTTGCTGAAAGAGTTTCTTACTAAAACACTTAAGCATCGCTGTTCTTACATCTTCTTTACTGTTCTACTGAACAAAAAAAGGCACCTACGTCTTGGATGACCCGAGGGTGAGTAAATTAACAGCAAATTTTCATTTTTGGAAACAAATCACACACAATAAGACTAATGCCGAGTTCACACTGCACGATTTTCAAAGACGTCGCATCACTGTTGTTTTCATACTGCGTGACTATCTGGGGTAGCATTCATGTTGCTGCTGTGTTCACATTGCACGATGGATCGGCGACAGGAGGGTACACACTGCATGACTTCACAATAGGACGAATCGCCGACAGCTTTGTCTGGTGCAGGGTTGCCAGGTTTTTGCTACAAAACCCGCCCAATTACTACTCAAAACTAGCCTGAAAATAGCCCAATTGCTTTCGAGGGGGTACCACAGTAAAAATAGCATTCGGGGGTAAAATAAATATTTTTTTGGAGGGTTCTCCTGGTACAATTCACATTCCAGGGCCTAAATATCACTTATTGGTGTTGCTTCAACCTGCTGACATAAAAAACAACCGGCGGCAATCACGGATTTGGCAACACTGGTCCGCAAACTA
>NW_015650705.1:545696-560864 GCF_001515625.1 Sinocyclocheilus rhinocerous | reverse complement strand
CTGCCCTGTATCTTGGTCTCTCATTGGCTGTAGGTCATCGCCGATGTGTTTTTCAGTCAGAACTCATTGCACACAGCGTGATTGTGAATCGCCGACAGCTCCAGATATTTAGCATGCCAAATATTTCACGGGCGTCGGCGACGCGGCGGCGATTCTCTCAGATTGCGTCTTTGATCATTCACACTGTGTGATTGTCACTCGCGTGAACGAGCACCGATTTGCCTCCGATTTCGGCCATTTGTCGGCGATTTCGCAAAACCTGTCGGCGAGTGAAAATATAATATATTTTATATAAAACATAATGCCGAGTTCACATCGGAGGCAAATCGGTGCTCGTTCACGCGAGTGACAATCAGGCAGTGTGAAAGCTCTAAAATGCTGCCTTCGGAGGCAGCATTCCAAGGCAGGAAAGCATCAAGGCACGTCCAAATACAAATTCTGCTTCACTTCCTGTCTCTGGAGGTCTCTTCTTCTGATCGAATTTTGAATGCAGCATAGATGTATCCTTCGCTGCCTTTGATATCCCACAATCCTGTGCGTTCCATTCCGTGACGGTTGAGATAAAAAAATAAAGATGGCATCTGAAAGTTGCGTTTGGTGGTCAGTTTGTGTTTAAATGTATGTTTCTGACTAACTTTTTGCAATTTTGATGTTATTTCTAGCGAGAAATCAGTATTAAAATAATTAAATATTCATTTAGTTATCATCAAAACTCTATTTTGTTGTAGATCATTAAACCGTTGCGCTGCCTCAGAAGCCTGTCTGAAATCAGTTTCATGAGGTGCCTTCGTGCAAAAACGCTGCCTGCAAAGTCATTGCCTCATAGCGTGGCAGCAAGCTGCCTAGGCTTTCGGATGCAGCCTTGATATTTATTACTTAATTTACTGTTTGCTTTCTTTAGCTGATAATTCACTTCAGTTTTCCCTTTAAATTTTCTTTAAAAAAATAAGACTATCACACTCACTCACTGTTTGGACTGTCTTTTCCTTCTTTTCACCGGTTTATTTGTTGTCATTTACTCGTTTGATTTAGTCATTATGTTCAAGTGTGCTTGTCTCATTATCATATGTATTTAAGTTCTGTTCTGTGTCAGTTCAGTTGTCTGGTGTTTTCTTTACTTTGGTTGTGTTGGTTTGCCTTTGAGCTACAGTGTGTGGATTATTAAAGGACTGTTATCTTTCATCTTCTTCACTGTGCATTTGTTGTTCCACACAACCGTGACAAAGACAATTGGTTTCTAAATTATATATATATATATAGAGAGAGAGAGAGAGAGAGAAAGTAAACTGAACTTGTACAGTGCACATATTCCAGAAACTGTGGTGGGCAATACATTTTCATTAAATCATACCTTGTGAGATAGATAGATAGATAGATAGATAGATAGATAGATAGATGATGGATGGATGGATGGATGGATAGATAGATAGATAGATAGATAGATAGATAGATAGATAGATAGATAGATAGATAGATAAGCAAATAAATAAATAGATTTATAAAAAAAAAAAAAGTGTTTTGTTACTTGAAGACCGATGTTGTTGTTTTCTGGCATTAAGACAACTGGGATGCCAAAATAAATAGCTATAAAATCATAAACCAGTGGCCTTTGGGGGCATTGTTCATGATTTTGAGGTTTGGTGGATATCCAAGATACACATTTTCGCAATCTTATGAAGTCTGATGTTTTCCCAGAAAACTTAGATATGAAAATACATTTATCTCAGTCTAGATATTCACTCTAATTTAAGACTTTTTTTCTATTGGATGTTTTTTGCTTTATAATTAAGTCATGATTAAAGGTGGGGTAAGCGATTTTTCAAAAACGCTTTAGAGAACTGATTTTGGCCGACTAGCAAAACAAACTTGTAGCCAATCAGCAGTAAGGGGCGTGTCTACTCATGATGTGGAGGAGAGCGTTCAGTGCACGGGCACGCCACTCGCGTCCGGTGTAGACACGGTGTAACATTGGTTTTGATTTGTTTCACAGAACCAATCGTTGCTTGGGTTGTGTACGTATGTGTGGGGCGGAGCTATCAAAATAGGGGTGAGACCCTTTTGGGTTAGGGGCGTGTTAGTTTTGGTGATTTCAAATGTCAACATTGGCTACCAGAAATCTCTTACCCCACCTTTAAGTAAATTACAGAACATTTGGTAAAATGACTTTACCTTTTTAGGTACAGAACACTGATATCACTACAAACTGCATAAACATTGCATTTTAATGATTTAATACTTTAATATTTCTACCGTATAAACTGATTGTCATAGATATTAATGGACATTAAAGCTCATCCATGATTTGATCTAAGAATTATATTTAAATTTAACAATTTAAAATTGTTTAGAATTTAATTTCAAAACCAATCAGTTATTTTGACACTTGTTTTATTTTTCTGTAATAATTTTGGTGGAAATCTGTGGGATTAATGCAAAAAATGTTAAAATGCCAATAGCTGATTAAGCTGCTGTTTGGTACTTGATAGCGTAATAAAAGCCAAAATATTTCATAAACAGACACGCTTAGGGCAGTTCATAATAATGCATGTTTAAATTCAGTGGAAATCTCCGAAGCTTTCCGTGGAGATCTGGGAGCGCAGATTCCATTTGGGACTGTATTACAGAAACCTCTTAATTCTTGAGTATTTCCTCAATAAACTTACAACGGTTACTAAATGGATTCTGAGTTAGGTGTTTTTCGGTAAGACCAGCCCCTGCTATTGAATAGTATTCTCAACACCTGTGAGAATGTGTTTCAGCATATTGTGGAGATTGCTTCAACAGGTAATGAGGATCCTCAAGCATTTCTTTGAAATGTTTCTCAAGAAGAACTTCCTGCTATTGTTGAGTCATTTCAGGATAGTCATTAAAGCATCTGACTGCTGTTATGCAATCTGTCAGTGTTGTTTTTGCAGTTTAAGGTGTTGATGTGAGTCCAAGCGTTGCAGGCGATGTTTCCTCAGTTCATGTGACTGATAGTCTAAAGTCAACACACACTTGGACATGCTCTTCAGGATATTAGACCTCAGATCTCAGTGTGATCGCAGTGCACTGGAGGATGTTAATGACTTTTGGAGCCACACAGAGAGACAGACCGGGTCAAACAAGAAAACAAAAACTACTGCTATTAATAGAAAAATATTCACCATTATTTCATCATGTTATAAGAGTGCTTGTATGGTGAAGCTACAAATTTGGGCTTTTAGAATGATTGTACCATTCATGTTTAAAAAACCACAACAACAACAAATTTATCTTCAACACAGACGATCCATTGCATCTGACATTTTCTCACTGATACGCCCTCGGAAGCTTCAGAGAGTGCATCACAAAAGTCTTAAAAATGACTTTGTGGCGGCATTCATGCCATTACACAGCCATTACCAGCACTAATTTAACAACAAAACAAATGCACACAACAGACAGTCTCTTCAGATCAGGTGCCCATAATCCATCTGTGACAACTTGTGGCAAAAGTTGGATAAGCAAACACTGATTTCTGGAATACTTTGACTTTATCAAAGAAATAACATCTCTCAGGCCTGCGCAGACTACATTACAGTGACCACACAATGGAATGTAATATATGACCAAACTGACAGATTAATGTTTCCCTGCAGTCTTGCCTTATAAGGATCCCTCTCTTCCCTTCCCCAAAAGTCCAATTAAAGGAGCACATTAAATGAACACATGGACCCTGTCAGAGTTTCTGCCTGTAAATGTGAACAACAGGACACCCATTACTTTTTCATTAGTCTGAGAGTCTCTATTTGCTGCGCAATTCAAAAATAAACAAAAAAAGGAAAAGAACAGATGCAGATCAGGAAATACCTGCAACTAAAAACGTATGTGTTTTACACACAAGCTGATGTTTATTGTGGGAAAATAACACATGCTTAAGCAACCTCTGGTTTTCCCAGGTCATTATTCAATCTACAATGTATAAAAGTGGCTGTAAAATTTCAGATGTTCAAATTTGATTCTGTCACTGTAATGGACTTAATTATCATAATCTAGAAAGTGCTTTTCCAAAGAACATTTCTGTCATAGTTCTTGAGCTGAATACCAAGTTCTGCATGTGAAGCTGTAAAACCCAAAAAAACTGGAGGAAGTGAACTGATGGAAAGAACCAGTCACAACCGTAATGTCTTAAATTGATATTTTTGTCAAGTTATATTGTGAATGGTCATGTCTGACGACACATAATGACCTAATATAAAAACTGTCTATCAAGTCTGACTCACAGTTGTAAGTTCATCAGAGGGGTCATAGAGAGTGTAATACAGTTTATTCAATTATTCTTGAGATATCCACTCTTAAAAATAAAGGTTCTTTATTGGCATTGATGGTTCCATGAAGAACTTTTAACATTCATGGAAACTTTCCAGGTTTTTTTGTTATTGGAACTTTAATTTTTAAGAGTGGAACTAAACATGCCCATAACTTTTGTGGATTTAAACATTAGCACGAATCAGAAATGATCACTAAGGGATTGTCCATAATCATTTTCATCATTTGAATTTTCACTTTCTACTGCAGACCACAAACGAAGATATTTGAAGAACGTTGAGGAACCAAACAACATCAGAGCCCATTGACTTCCACTGTCTGACCACTATTTTTCTCAAAATGCCTTATTTTGTTCCACAGAAGTTTTGCAACAACATGATGGTGAGTAAATCATGACAGAATTTTCATTTTTGGGTGAACTAACAATACAGATGCAGCCTTTGATATTCTCTTTATTAAAATGATGATATCATATAACTACCTTAAAGGCAGAGTAAGTGATTTTTCAAAAACACTTTAGAAAACTGATTCGGGCCGAATCGCAAAACAAACTTGTAGCCAATCAGCAATAAGGGGCGTGTCTACTCGTGATGTGGAGGAGAGCGCGTTCAGTGCATGGGACGGACATTAGCCGAGCCGAGCGACAGAAAGATAGAGATGGCGGATAAAAAACAAAAGAGGAAAACGTCTGCGGAACGATAAGGCAAGAAGTAGGACCCGTGTAAATATCGGATCAGCTTTCCAGCGCTGGAGAGAACTCAAAGAGCGGAGGCCTGCGATCGGACGCCGAGGTTGCTTTGTTTCTTCTCAATAGGTGAGTAACACCGTGTCTACAACAGCTAAAGTCTGCCTACACTGGACGCGATCAAACGACCGTTGAAAACCATTTGAAATTTGTGTCAGCACGTCATAAATAGAACCCGGCAGCAGTTTTCTGTCGGGATTTGTTGCGCCGCGCCGCTCACGTCCGTAGACACGGTGTAACATTGGTTTTGCTTTGTTTCACAGAACTAATCGTTGCCTGGGTTGCGTACGTATATGTGGGGCGGAGCTATCAAAATAGGGGCAAGACCCTTTTGGGGTAGGGGCGTGGTTGTTTTGGTGATTTCAAATATCAACATTGGCTACCAGAAATCACTTACTCTGCCTTTAAAACCACTAGTCCTCAGATTGTAACCGCAAGATCAGAAAATAATTGTAAAGAATTTGTTTGGGATTTTTAAGAAGGTTATCATAGTATCCTAATCTATTTGTCTAATAAACCTGTATATTAGGAATGTTGTGGGCTCTTTGACAGATTACTGTTGCTCCTCATTGGATGAAAGCATCTGCTAAATGCATAAATGTAAATTTTTCAACACCAAGAAAACAAAATGTTTTCCGTGTTCATTGCATGTGTAATATGCAAAATATGGTGATTTTATCAACACTGAGATTTCCTAACTGTAACATCATTTTAAAACCATCTTGTAACCTCAATTCATTCACTGTGTAAATATCAGGCATGCAGTGTCAAACATATTGATCAAAAACAAACGTTCATTTCCTCAGTTTAGCCTGTTTCACCTTCCCTCCAAATGACTGTCTTCAGTCATGGGACTGTTGCATAGTTTAGTCAAGCTGTTTGGCTCTTTCACAGTGAACTGACTTGCTATGACATGATTCTGTCCTGCATATATTTGCAACGGAACATAGAAAACTAAACTGATGAAGCGTGAAGTCACACAAAGAAAGACAACCGCATTCCCCACGCAGTTGAAACAGGAAGTACAGCTCTTCATTTCAGCCTGTAAATGTTTATTTATATTAACCAGTGGGTTTCCTGCTGATAAATAAACACTTATTTTCCTTCCAGTCTACAAAAATGTTTTAGTGTCCATAAATAAAGACAATAAATAAGTTTACTTTTCTAAAAAAAAAAAATATATATATATACTCTTCTATGTTCTCCATGACATTATTTGTGCAACACCACACAGCTCTTTCATCCTCAGGTCTCAGATCCATCTGTTTAGGTATCCAGTGACCTGGATCTTCAGTATCCGTTATTTTCATTATTTGAGTGAGCAATCACTCCATAATCTTTCCCACAATGCAGAGAGGTTTCAGAGATCAGGAGCCGGCAGTTCCAGGAATTCCTGTGTAAACTTTCATCACACTGCCTCCTGAATCGCCAGGTGGGTTTGACTGATACAGGTCTGGATGAATGCTACGGACCTGTTCCTGGGTGGGTTTGAACTTTGCGGTCTTGCACATCTTATTCCAGAGCAGACGAGGCACTGGGGGGCTGAGGATGATGAAGACCCAGGGGTCTATGATGGGGTTGGCCGATACTAAAAGAAGGGGTATGAGATTATTTTTGTGACGACGGTCGTAGGAAATGTTGAAGTACACTTGAATCTGTGGAGACAAGAGCACAGTGTGGAACTGTATGTTGTGCATAAACAATAAATCAAAAATTATGTATAAACATAAAACCATGCTCCCACTTTCCATTACAATGTTTATGTTATAGTGCAAACAATTTGTGAAGCTGCTAGAAATACGTTTTGAATAGTGTTTCTAATCCTTAATAAATGAAAACCTAACAAACTACTTTTTCTGACATGTCTGTCTTGATTAGAAATGCTGCCTGGTTCAATATTTAGTCCAATGCAATGACATTTTTTAAAATACTGGTGTAAAAATACTTTTAGGGCCACTGTATATGGCAAGCCATTTAAATATTTATTTCTCTCAACTAACTAGTATCAATTTTACATTAATAGTACCTACTTTTAAGTCACTAGTAAGTAATCCAACAGTTACAAGTATCGTTTTCAATTCCTCCAAATATTCCTATTCAAGTACCCATTCATTAGATACTAGTTTCTATTCCAATAGTGACTTGTACAGTATGTCATCAATGTAACTAGTACTAGTATTTATTAATTTCCTACTACTACTTATTAATTTGCTACTTATCACTAACTCAGTCGTGACAATAGCTATTTTATTGCTAACATGCATATTTGCATCTCTGCTTTATACTTTTTTAACATGTGATGTTAAGTTATTAGTAGCTAAAATGTTACTAGTAACAATGAATACACACTAATACAGTACATGTCTACTCAATAGTAATACGAAAATGGGAATGGATACCAATGCCTATGGATTAAAACAAACAAACAACTATCTAAAACTTACTAGTCACTTACTAGTGGACTAGTTATGTGCAAAGACATTTTTTTTAGTATATAATGACTAGTGAATAATTTATAGATAAAGATAAGGGACTATAAAAGATGCTAGTCTTTATTGAAAAACCTACTAGTTAATTAAAATAAAATAATGTACGTCCAATTAACATAAAACCCTGTTGTTTTTGACTTTTTAATATTCTGTCTAGGGTCTACAGATGAAAAATAGCCTTTCGGCTAATTGGCTCATTTACAGTAATGTTCCTTCATGTGAATTGCCCCTGTAAACAAATAAACTTCAACTTCAAAACACAGATTTATAACTTTGAAGAAATCTCTCATATGGACACTAGTGTCTTTGAACATACAGGAACAGGACAGTAGTCAACTCATGTACAAGTAACGTTTGAAAGGGTGTTTGACAAGTCTGTAGCTGCCTTACCACAAGCGGAAGAGAGCAGATGACGAATGCTATTGTCATGAACCCGAGCAGCACAAGATGTTCAACCTCCTTCGCGATGGACCGATGCCTCTTGTGTCCTCGCTGCCGTCGGACAGAGCTCCGGTGCGCCTTGCGTCTTCGGTACATGAGTGAAAGATGATAGATGACGGACGCATTGCACAAAACTGTACACACAATCATGATGAGCAAACAAGACGCGTAGATGATATTGAACACTTTGTGCTCTCTCTCAGACGGGTGCATGTCAATGAAGCACCACGTACCGGGACAGTACTGAACATATTTCCCAAACCCGAAGAAAGGTGTGGCACTGAAAAGAGCGCAAAACAGGTATATGAGAGCGATGGTGATGTACCCGCAGCGTTTACTCAAGCGCTTCTCGTAACAGTAAGGATGTCCTATGGAGAGCCAGCGCTCCACTGCCATGGAGAGAAGAATGGCGAGAGTGACCATACTGAAAAAAGTCATGGCGTATCCAAAGTGCCCGCAAACTAATCGGCTTTCACTCATCCCGATCAAAGATTCATTCCTCAAGTACGCGGTTAAAACCAGAGGACTGACGGAGAAAGTTCCCAGCAAATCTGTGAAGACCAAAGATGTGACGAGGACTTGGAACAAAGATGCGGGCTGTTTCCTCCGCCGTATTTCCAAGAGAATTAGGGCGACCACGTTCCCAAGGACACCGGCGGAAAACATAATCGCAGATGTTGTAGGAGATCCACCAGAGACAGTGGGCTGCTCGTGGCAACTGACATTTTTAGGGTCTGACGCCATAAAATCTCTTTTTTCTGTATTATCCAGATTGGGGTACTGTTGAATTTAAGGAAAACCAAATATCATAGCAGAGAAGAATTAGGATCCATACTTATAGTGAAGCCGAACTTTTACGCACAGCTCTTAAACTTTCAAACGAGCGCAAGCAGAAAGTGAGGTGGAGTTTCAGCAGAGCGTGCTCTGATGTCAACAGCCAGTCACCACATCTAGACTTAAAATGCTATCAGACTATTTAAAACGAGATTTGGATTTATTATTTTTATTTTATTTTATTTACTTATTAACTTTTTAATGCTACTTAAATATATATATATTACAAACGACACATTATAGGCTATAATATAATAGTTTAATTTTATTAATTGCATTGATGTATAGTACTTAATAATACATCACATACTATTTATTAGCAAAGTACGTGCTTTTTTAAAGTTATATAGAGTTTATTTAATGGGTATAAAATCTTGGTTTACCATCTGCATGGCATCATGACGCCTCCCTGTGGAGAATATTCAAGACACAGACGAGTTTTAGTGGAGACCAGGGTTGATACAGGGATTGATTGGACCTAGCGTGCATTATTTCACATTACAAAACATTAAAAGGTCAAAACCTGTAGAGGACAGTTTTTCACTTTTTTATACGTCAAAGCAAATATTTGATCAAATGCACATTATTATTATTTAGTTTGGGTTAAACAAATAAATTTTGCTTGGTTGGAACAGCAGCTACGCTAATTGTGTCTCTATTTGTTTCTCTGTTTCTGCTGGGATTGACATCCCGTGGTAACTAGGATTTACACAAGCTTCAGTCTGGATCCAGAACACCTGAGAAGAGATGATGCCAACCCCTCAGAGGACCTCAGATGATGCCAACCCTGAAACAACATACAGAACTACCACATTTTGCTATACGTTTGATTGCATCATATAATAATTGCTGTTAATAGTGTTCATCGTCTGTTTGATTACGTCTTTAATTGATTTTTCTGTTCATTTCTGCCATATGTACATTAACTGACAGTCACCACTGATAAGCTACCACTAAATATTGTAGAAACTTAATTTGCTGTAAAGTTGCTTTGCAACGATTTGTATCGTGAAAAGCGCTATACAAATAAACTTGAATTGAATTGAATTTGCTGGAACAAGCCTCCTGCTAAAAATATTATAAAAATTAAAATGAATAAATATTACAATTTCTAATAAAATTCACAACTTTTATTAGAAATGGGAACCATTCATATCATAAACTTTCCATTTGACATAATTAATGAAAGAGTGTGTGCTCATATAACATGTGTTCACCATGTGCTCATTTAGAAAGCAGCGATCAATTATCATCACAGTATCATCATGGCAATAATCCACTTTATCCTCAAATCAACCGGAGTTCCACAGGGATCAGTACTGGGACCACTTTTATTCTCCCTTTACTTCATATTACAAGTAAAAGTTATCAAATCTAATGGCTTTCTCTATCATTCTCATGCAAATGATACTTCATTAAATTTCTGTTTCTGCCGTTTGACAAATGGGTTTCTTAGCATGTCTGGCGAGCATTTCTGTCTGAATTATATGAATTTATTGAAAACAGAGCAGCTGTTCATCCTAGCCAAGTCAAACCCTTTGCCAAGATCTTGTCATTTCAATAGACAAACTCAACCATCTCACCCAGACAGCCAAGAGCCTTGACAACGACCTGTTGTTTGCACCATACATACCACAGTCAATACATGCTGATTCTTCCTGCAGAAAATCCAGAACATTTGTAGAAAAACTGATGCCAGTGATGGACTCATATACTGACAGTTCATGAGCAGCAGTGTTGGGCAAGTTACTTCCAAAATGTAATACATTATATACCAGCAACAGGAAATAGACGAACTATTTTACCCGCGGAATTTTTTCTCTGGTGCTGTTTTGCGGTGTTAGTAAATTCACCACTTAATTTTGAGTTAAAATATGTTGTTGTAACTTGCGTTACTGAGATTGTAACGAGTAATAATATTACCCAAATTTGATTAGTAATGCGTTATATTACTGCGTTACAGCAAAAAGTAATATAGGCCTACTACTGTAATATTATTACTTTTGTAATGCGTTACTCCCAACACTGATGAGCAGTAACCCATGCAACTACAGAAAAGTTTTTCAATGTATTTCAGTGACTGTATGATTTATATTTATTCATTTATGTATTAGAAATAAGGGACATTGTCTAGTGAACCGCTGGGACTGTGCTATTATTTTCTTACTTCAATAAAACTGAAACTCTGTGAAATTAAAGGAATGGGAATTAAAACATTGTCATCATTTAGTCATGTAATGGTCTCATTTGTAATCATGCAGTTTCAAACCTGTATATGCATTTATTTATTTATTTATTTATTTATTCTGAACACAAAATATTTTGAAGAATGTTAGTAACCGAACAGCTTAACTTTCGTGGTCGACTTATATTGTACTTTGTACTACTACACCATACAATGTTTAGTGAGTAAATGATGATAGAGTTTTCATTTTTGGGTTGAGTATATCCTTTTAATGGAGCTGTAAGAAATTTCAGTGGTTTTGCTAGCTTTTATACTTAACTTCCCTTTCCGTTAGGGAGAGGGTTGGAGTTACAATAATGCTAATGTAAATGCTTTTTAGATTTCATGCGGTCATCTAGGGAACATTAAAATATTAACCACTCAATTCAATTACACACAGCTAGTCATTCATTGATCATTGTGAGCCAAACCCAACACAATTACTGTACTTCTCGATCATTAGGATGCAAAATCATTGATCTAGCTCTGAAGACTAAATAACAACTATTGTTCAAAGTAGCTTTACAGAAAACAGTACATTCATAATAAGACATAAGGCATAAGATGCTTTATTGTCATTGTACATGATACAATGAAATTTACTACAAAATTTAGAGTGGCAATAATTTTGTCTGAACCATTGGTGTCACCATATTTTGAATTGTAAAACTAATGACTGTTCTCGGACAGGTTTCCTCACCACTCAGTTGTTAAAATGTGTGTGTGTGGGGGGGGGGGATATAAAATGCAGTTGTTTAAATTATAAGAAATGCAACACAGAGAATGAAGTCTCAATCGCTCAACATGCTAAATTAAGAATGAATGATGAAAGAATCCTTAAAGGAGTGGTTCACCCAAAAATGAAAATTTGCTGAAAATGTACTCACCCTCAGGCCATCCAAGATGTAGATGAGTTTGTTTCTTCATCGGAACAGATTTGGAGAAATTTAGCCTGGGTGAATGGGTGCCGTCAGAATGAGAGTCCAAACAGCTGATAAAAACATCACAATAATCCACAAGTAATCCACATGACTCCAGTCCATCAATTAACGTCATGTGAAGGGAAAATCTGCGTATTTATAAGAAACAAATCCATCATCGTGTCCTATATGAGACCAGGAATGAGCCCCCGGGAAACTCTTTTGGTACTGTACGTACTCCATGTTTGCAAAGCAATGCAGTACAAGAGATTAAATTAAAGTGAATTAAATTAAATTAAAGTAAAAATACATTTCAGTAGCTCAGAAAAATTTAATCAAATAAGGCTCCTTTTCCAAAACCAAAAATATGAAAACAAATCCCTATATGTTCAGGAAAATGCTTGGAATTTAATAGTGTTCCTTTACCAGCACTACAGTTGTATGTAGGTCACAGCAGCATGATGTGGTAAAGTTCAAAATATATAAAGACAACATAACTTGCTCATTATTTTAAGCTTTGTCTGTGATGTCTGAAATAAGTTTTTATGGAATTCCAAGGATTCCAACAATCCTGTAAGTGATCCATTTTTCTTGAAATCTAAGTACTTAAAGGAGTTCACCCAAAAATTAGAATTGGTGAACTGGGGCGTTGAACTGTCTCTTTCAAGCTAACATTTTATTTGATGGTCTCCAACGCACATCCTACTGACTATATGTAACTTTGCAAGTTTCATGTCAACTTATTCTACTAATCCTAACCCTCACAGTCTACTGTCTAATGACAGTTAGTTGACATGCAGTTGCAAATGAATGACAGTTAGTTAACATTTAGTTGCAAAGGTACTTATAATTAGTAAAATGTCTAAAGTGGACTTTTGAAATGAAGTGTAACCCAGAGGAATATTTAAAATACAGATTTTTGTTTGTTTGCACAAACGATTTTCTACTTAAATTTGATGAACATATGTGCATTGGATGCTTTGCACTCGCCTACCAAATCCCTCCCTTAGACATTTTGGTAACTATGTGGATTGTGGTTAAGGCATCCTTTCATTTTAAGTGGCCACATCGTCACATCTCATGAACTTCTTCAGGGACAATTATATTTAAGTGCTCCAGATCGAAGCTGCTCCCTCTCGAAATGAAGAACTGCTGCGTATTTGCTTTGCTTTTTGCAAATATTTGTTTTATGAATGCGATTCAAAAGGACAAATTTTTCCCTTTTGGATTATCTGAAGGGGATTCAGTTCTTCAGGAAGGTGATGATGAAGTGTCTGAAGCCCTGAAGATAAAAAAGCCATTACAGTTCTACGACGTCCAGTTCAACATTCTTTATGTAAGCCATGGTTTTTCATTTTTAAAAAATGTCAAATTGGAATATATCAAATTATTTCATCATTTGTATGTTGTAGCATGTGCAATAATCTCTATGTAAAAATGCATTTTTTGTGCTGATTTTCTGATTGTACCTATACAAATAAAAATAAATAAATAAAATTAAGTATGCAACCAGATTCATTGAGCATGTGAAGTCTGAAGCTTAAAATTTAATTTAATTTCTCAGGTTTCCACAAATGGTTTCTTGTCCCTTCAGCCTCCTCCTGAAGAGAGCCAGTATTTCAGAAACATGTTTCCTCTCAGCTTCTCTGCCATCGCACCTTTCCTGGCAGACATTAGTTCAGGACGGGGGAAAGGATCTGTGTTTTACCGTGTGGAGGAATCATTAGTTGTATTAAACCGGGCTTCTGAAATGGTGCAGCAGGGGTTTACCAGTTCTGAATTTAAGCCCAGCCACGCAGTTATCGCTACATGGGACAATGTTGCATGTGAAGAGGAAGGGCTCCAGCTCCCATTTACATATTGTGTAACATTTTTTGTGTTTCTCCATCCTACTTTTTACCCACAATATAAATGTTTCAAATAAAGTAATAGATTTGTAAAACTATTCTTATCAATATTAAATTTGCTGTTCTGACCTACATGCAGGTAACCAGTTTCCAGGTTGTGTTGGCCGGCAATAAATCAGATACATATGCCTTGTTCCTGTATCCTGAGGATGAGCAGCAGATGTTAAATATCAGTCATAATCATACTAACATGTCAAATGGACATGCCAAACCTCAAGTTGGTTTTAATAGAGGTGATACATCTACCAAAGAAGAGCTCTTCTACAGTCTGTTTGGCTCTAATGAGACCAGCAACAACCTCTATAAGTGAGTGCATGAAACGTTAATTTATACATTTATTATTGTTCATTGTTAAAGAAAAAAAGCATTTTAATTAATGCTACTTTCAACATTTACTAATACATTTTTAAAATCAAAAGTTGTTTACATGTTGATGCAGTGCAACTAACATGAACAAACAATGAATAATGGTATTTTTTATTAACTAACATTAACAGGAATTAATTAATGCTTAAAATACAGGGAATTGCTCATTGTTAGTTCATGTTAGTTAATGCATTAGCTAATGTCGACAGACGAGACCTTACTCTAAAGTGTTTCCATCAATGCTGTAAAAGAATTGTTCATTGCTAGCTCATGTTAATGTTGACTAATTGAACTTTATAGTAAAGTGTTACTTACTGTACGCAACTCTCAGGGCTGGGAACACCGGGGTAAATGGACTATGGATTTTCCACATCGGATCCAGCCGTTTCCCATTCCAGAAGGTAGTCCCTGCTTCCTTTCCCAAGTCTGAATCTATGGGTTTTGGTAGTTTGCGCAGCACCACAGATGAAGATTTCTACATTACAGTAGAATCAAACACGCCTGCAGATAAGTCTGCTTCTAAGGCACAAATGGACATCCCAGCTTCACTTGTTCAACAGCCTTCAAAATCAAACCAAGAACTACTACTTCACGCTAGTTCAAATAATGTGACCAAAATGTGTGGCTTGCACCTGAAATTTTGCTCTCAGGATGGTTTCTGTACAGACTATCCAACTGGTCCATGCTGTCATTGCCGTTCTGGTTACTATGGCAATGGCAGACAATGTTTACCCATGGGTGAGTTTTTAGTTTAGTATTTTCTTGTCATGCCATTTTTTATGACTATGATACCTTTAAAGGGGTCATATGATGTTGCTAAAAAGAACATTATTTTGTGTATTTGGTGTAATGAAATGTGTTTATGCGGTTTAAGGTTAAAAAAACACATTAGTTTCCACATACTGTACATTATTGTTGCTCCTCTATGCCCCGCCTTTCTGAAACGCGTCGA
>NW_015650705.1:534005-544265 GCF_001515625.1 Sinocyclocheilus rhinocerous | reverse complement strand
TTTAGGGGGGCGTGGCTGACTCTTAACTTTTATAAAGAATATCTCTTTGGATTTGAGACTTTAGTCTTTTCAACTTTACAGACCTTCTTTATGCACCAAGAGCTTGTAACACTCCAAAGAGAAAGGAAAAATTTAAATCGCATCATATGACCCCTTTAACATTAGTTTCTAACATAAATGTGAAAGATAAATCTGATTTTACAGGCATTTCTCAGCCTTTAAGTGGAAAGCTGAGTGGCCTTGTTTCTGTTGGAGACACTAAAGTTCAGCTAAACAATGTGGACATCCATGGCTTTGCTGTGTTGGGAGAAGGTCGCGTATACATCTCCATCAGTCCTGTCCCAGCTCAGGCAGGCTGGGCTCTGATGGCTGTAAGCCCCCTGGTCTCTACATTTGGCTGGCTGTTTGCTCTTGAGCTCCAAGACCATCTGAATGGCTTCAGCATAACTGGTGTGACTGTTTTTTCTTATCTGAAGCTTCATTACTTTATGTCACACAGATCATGAAGAAGTCTAAAGAAGAAAAACATGTTTTCTCCAGGTGCTGAGTTTTCTGATCAGGCAGAGCTGGTCTTCAGCCCACAAGGTCAGCGTGTTACCATTATTCAAGAGGCTCGAGGAATGGATTCATATAACCACTTGAATTTCAACATAAGGATCCATGGAGATTTACCTAGCATTCCTGGTGGTGCTAAAGTCCATATTCTGCCATATAAAGAGACCTATCAATACAATCAATCAGGTAATTCTTGTAAACAATCTTGGAGGGTAGTGACTAGGGTTCATTTTCAGTAATTCCACACAAGATGTTCATTACTGAGTAACTTAAATTTTAGATGCATCATATCGGCAGTCACTTTTTCTATTTATGCTCCACTAAAAAAAATAATTAAGGAAGTAGAACTGTAACGATAACAAAGTAACCTGCAAGTTCACCTAAAAACCAAGAAATTCTCACCGCTGACATTCTGTATGGAATGTGATAATAGAGAAAAATGGGGTAAAAAAAAATTGAAATTATGAGATACTAAGTCATAATTATGAGGTAAAAGTAAAAAATATGACATAAAAAGTTGAAATTATGAGATACTAGGTCATAATTATGAGATAAAATAAAAAAATATGACATAAAAAGTTGAAATTATGAGATACTAAGTCATAATTATGAGGTAAAAGTAAAAAGTATGACGTAAAAAAAGTTGAAATTATGAGATACTAGGATGAGATGAAGTAAAAATTATGAGATACTAAGTCATGAGATAAAGCTGAAATGATTAGATAAGTCATGAAATGAAGTCGAAATTATGAGATACTAAATCATGAGATAAAGTTGAAATGCACAGTCACTTTTTTCTATTTATGCTCCACCAAAGAAAATAGTTCCAAAGGAAGTAGAACTGTAACGATCACAAAGTAACCTGCAAGTTCACCAAAAAAAGAAATCCCCACCACTGACAAAAAAAATTGAAATTATGAGATACTAAGTCATAATTATGAGGTAAAAGTAAAAAGTATGACATAAAAAAGTTGAAATTATGAGAAAACGGGGTAATTTTTTTTTTTTATTATGAGATACTAAGTCATGAGATGAACTTCAAAGTTATGCCATAAAAAGTTGAAATTATGAGATACTAAGTCACGAGATGAACGTCAAAGTTGTGAAATAGAATGTTGAAATTATGAGATACTAAATCATAATTATGAGGTAAAAGTAAAAAGTATGACATAAAAAAGTTGAAATTATGAGATACTGTCATGAGATGAAGTAAAAATTATGAGATACTAAGTCATGAGATAAAGCTGAAATGATTAGATAAGTCATGAAATGAAGTCGAAATTATGAGATACTAAATCATGAGATAAAGTTGAAATGCACAGTCACTTTTTTCTATTTATGCTCCACCAAAGAAAATAGTTCCAAAGGAAGTAGAACTGTAACGATCACAAAGTAACCTGCAAGTTCACCAAAAAAAGAAATCCCCACCACTGACATTCTGTATGGAA
Source organism: Sinocyclocheilus rhinocerous (assembly GCF_001515625.1). NCBI lineage: Eukaryota > Metazoa > Chordata > Actinopteri > Cypriniformes > Cyprinidae > Sinocyclocheilus > Sinocyclocheilus rhinocerous. The sequence continues at coordinate 542,262 of NW_015650705.1, read as the reverse complement.
TGTGGTAACAGAGAAAAACGGGGTAATTTTTTTTTTTTATTATGAGATACTAAGTCATGAGATGAACTTCAAAGTTATGCCATAAAAAATTGAAATTATGAGATACTAAGTCACGAGATGAACGTCAAAGTTGTGAAATAGAATGTTGAAATTATGAGATACTAAATCATAATTATGAGGTAAAAGTAAAAAGTATGACATAAAAAAGTTGAAATTATGAGATACTGTCATGAGATGAAGTAAAAATTATGAGATACTAAGTCATGAGATGAAGTCGAAATTTTGAGATACTAAATCATGAGATAAAGTCGAACATGTTGAGATACTAAGCTATAAATATGAAGGGAAAAGTCAAAATTATAATATAAGATAAACAGTCATAATTATCACACAAAAAGTTTAAATTACGAGGGAAAAAAACTCAAAATCATTTCACGTAAAACGTAGATGTATTGTCATATATGATTTCTTATGGGATAAAAAGTAAATATGCACTTTTATCATCATTTCAGATTTTATCTCATAATTATCACTCAGTATGTCATCGTTTTGAAAGTTTGTGTCATAATTATGACATTTTATGTCATTATTATGATTTACCAAAGCATTTTCTTCTTAAATGGCGGAAATGGGCTTCCATAAACGGAGTGACAGAGAAACATCCCAGTGTTGTTGGACTAAACATCAACACCACTAGGCCAATTAAATGTCTGATGCTACATCAGATATTCTGATTACCTGAAAAATCCTTCATTCCAATAATAATAATAAATGTAACTCTTTTATGAACATTCATGTCTTTTATTGATAGTGCTTTTGCATGTTTTAAAAGCAATAAACCACTCGAGTCCAAAGTTACTGCTTTAATATGTGTTCTTTGGGCATTATGGGTAATGTAGTTTGTGTCTGGCTCAGCTGTGACATCATCTTCACTGCGAGAGTACACGGTGGTGTCTGAAAATGGTGGATCTGAGACATTCTCCTACCTGCTACACCAGAATGTGAGTTTCCGTAGCTGTGAGCACGGCACATGGACCATACCGGACTTTCAACAGGTGCATGTGGAGCATCTGATGGTCATGTTCACAGAAGGAACCACCCTTAGATACGCCATAACCAATCAAGTGGGGCCTGTAGGAGGTAAGAACATACTGATAACCAAACCATACTATTATATGGGTCATTATTAGTTCCGTTTCATATAATTTTGGATCTTGTTGAGGACATTCTTTAACTGTATGTTATCAGGTGAGCTCCCTGGGCTTGTGGAGTTGAACCCCTGTTCGACTGGGAAGCACCATTGTGACCCCATGGCTCTCTGCCTGCCAGGGGATGACACTCATTATCATTGTCAGTGTGCCATGGGCTTCCAAGGGGATGGACGCAACTGCTATGGTACAAATATTTCAGTGTTCGTCTTTAGACATATTTTGGCGTCAAGCCAAGTGCTTGCTATGACTGCTCCTTTGAGAGTTCCCTTAGAGACTGTGTGTCATTTTCTCATGCCTTTATTAAATTACTGCCTTAGTTAAAGTTCAGAATGGCTCTCTCGGGTTTTGAATCTGTGATCCAGATGTAGATGAGTGCGCTGAGGGGCTCAGTTCCTGTGGTCCTCACTCCGAGTGTGTGAACATGCCGGGTGGCTATCACTGCCACTGTCAGTCTGGCTATGAGTTTGACCTCGATTTGCATGTGTGTGTGGGTAAGTGTTCAGTGTTTTGTAACCTGTGTTTGAGAATTTGGGTCTTGTGAGTAGATGATTCCTAATAAGATTCTTAATAATGATTCACTGTTTAGAAGCGCTTGAAACAACCAAACGGCAGGTTCGGGTATTTCAAAATTATTTTTACCCCTAAGCGAACAAGGAAAAATAACTTCATATATTCGTATATTGGGGTCTTTGCATGTGTGAAACTGCAATTTAGTTATGGCCACTTTGGAAACACTGTTTTATTTAGCTTTGAAACCTCTATGAATCTTTGTTGTGAATCAGTGGTTTGCAGTGTGTTTCAAACTGGCGACGCTAAGTGATTTGAGAAGCCAAGGCTTTGTTTCATCATATGTTTGCTAAAGGTTTCTACATTTTGGTGGTTCACCATTGAGGGCGATGATCTTGTGAACCCATGTGAGTATAATGAAAATAGGAGAATTAAGGTTAATTGTCTCTGATTGGCCTGATTAGCCAAGCCCTCCCTAAAAGCACAAAACAAGCACTACAAATTATACAGACACTGTATATTCAATTGTATTTGTAGATTTCATAGCTTAGATAGCTATTGTAGATTTCATAGCTTACACTTTCATGAAAAACAGTTGTAGTTTGTTTTGTAAAAAGTTTAATTATTTTCTGCCCTCGTTGCATTTACACCACAGTGCTTCGAAACAGTGAATCATTTCAAAAAGCAACCGGTTCAATTGATTCAGAGTTGATTTACACAGCAGTTCAGTAAACAAGAAGTTAATGTTTTAAACACAATATCGCCAGTTACTTGTCTATTTTGCTTTGACAATGAAACTAGTTCCAAACTAAGCCAAAGCAGACTAAACCATTGGGCATCTTCAAGCAAAACACAGCAGTGGCGTTCGCGTTTCTGAATGAATCTGTGTTTTTGAATAAATCATTTGAGTAAATGATTCAATGACTCAGTCATAAGAAGAGTCGCCACCTACTGGCGTAATAATGTTTTCTGCAGAAAAATTGCCAATGAAAAATCCTACCACAGACTGGCAACCTCACGCGCATAAAGTTACATTTTAACATATATGTAGTCGCATTACATAGAAGTGCTGGATGGACAATAAAATATTTGGCTAAAAATAAAATAAAAAGTCTGTGTATATCATTCGTAAAAAAAAACATACGTACATAACTTCAGCTCATTTGCACAATTTATGTAAGAATTAATTTTAATGCCCAATTTACAGTCATTCATGAATCATGGTCATTCAACGCAGAAATTTGTTAAACATTTCATTCATGAGGACCACTAACGCTCTTCAATCACAAGTGTAATTTATGCAACCACACATGTGCTACACATTTGAGAGTTCTATTTCATAGGAGGCCCATCATTCTCTTATTTTACAGATATTGATGAGTGTTTTCTGCAGCTCTGTCATCCGTTGGCTTCCTGCTCCAACACCCAGGGCTCTTTCCACTGCCAGTGCTGGCCTGAATACAAGGGCGACGGCTTCCTCTGCCAACCACCACGTAAACCACAACATTTATCAAGAAGCACACAACGCTTTCTGCCCGTCAGCTCAGTAACAGACTGTTCTCTTTGTTTAAAACACAGAAGAAGTCTGGCAATCGAGTCAGATATTATGTTCAGCAGCGTATTATAAATCAGTCAAACACAAATGAGTTGTTTAATAATTCATAAGAAACAAGTAGAACATGTTCCTGGAACAACCACCTTTGTTCTAGAACTTGGCTCAGTCACATCATGCCATTTAGTGAATACTGATAATGTAATGTATTTAAATGTTCACTGTTCCTCTATATTTGTCTATGCTAGAGAAGCGCAAACCGCCCTTAACTGTGTGCCAACACCACAGAGAAAGTCTGCAGGAGAGTCTAAGCATCTACCCAGGCCTGGAGGCCTTTATTCCTCAGTGTGATGAGAAAGGGCAGTATAAACCCTTGCAGTGCCTGGGCTCCACTGGACACTGCTGGTGTGTGGACAGTAGAGGGCAGGAGAGAGTGGGCACCAGGACAATGCCTGGCACAGCGCATGCCAACTGTGATCAACCAGGTATGGATTTCTGCCCTCACATTCTGAAAAGTTGAAAAAGTTGAAATTATGAGATACTAAGTCATAATTATGAGGTAAAAGTAAAAAGTATGACGTTGAAATTATGGAAATTATGAGATACTAGGTCATAATTATGAGATAAAATAAAAAAATATGACATAAAAAGTTGAAATTATGAGATACTAAGTCATAATTATGAGGTAAAAGTAAAAAGTATGACGTAAAAAAAGTTGAAATTATGAGATACTAGGTCATAATTATGAGATAAAATAAAAAAATATGACATAAAAAGTTGAAATTATGAGATACTAAGTCATAATAGATAGATACTAAATCATAATTATGAGGTAAAAAGTCAAAATTATGACAAAAATTGAAATTATGAGATACTAATTCATGAGATTAAGTAAAAAATTATGAGATACTAAGTCATGAGATAGTCAAAATTATGAGAAAGTCATGAGATGAACTTCAAAGTTATGCCATAAAAAGTTGAAATTATGAGATACTAAGTCACGAGATGAACGTCAAAGTTGTGAAATAGAATGTTGAAATTATGAGATACTAAATCATAATTATGAGGTAAAAAGTCAAAATTATGACAAAAATTGAAATTATGAGATACTAATTCATGAGATTAAGTAAAAAATTATGAGATACTAAGTCATGAGATAGTCAAAATTATGAGATACGAAGTCATGAGATAAATCTGAAATTATGAGATACTAAGTCATGAGATGAAGTCGAAATTTTGAGATACTAAATCATGAGATAAAGTCGAACATGTTGAGATACTAAGCTATAAATATGAAGGGAAAAGTCAAAATTATAATATAAGATAAACAGTCATAATTATCACACAAAAAGTTTAAATTACGAGGGAAAAAAACTCAAAATCATTTCACGTAAAACGTAGATGTATTGTCATATATGATTTCTTATGGGATAAAAAGTAAATATGCACTTTTATCATCATTTCAGATTTTATCTCATAATTATCACTCAGTATGTCATCGTTTTGAAAGTTTGTGTCATAATTATGACATTTTATGTCATTATTATGATTTACCAAAGCATTTTCTTCTTAAATGGCGGAAATGGGCTTCCATAAACGGAGTGACAGAGAAACATCCCAGTGTTGTTGGACTAAACATCAACACCACTAGGCCAATTAAATGTCTGATGCTACATCAGATATTCTGATTACCTGAAAAATCCTTCATTCCAATAATAATAATAAATGTAACTCTTTTATGAACATTCATGTCTTTTATTGATAGTGCTTTTGCATGTTTTAAAAGCAATAAACCACTCGAGTCCAAAGTTACTGCTTTAATATGTGTTCTTTGGGCATTATGGGTAATGTAGTTTGTGTCTGGCTCAGCTGTGACATCATCTTCACTGCGAGAGTACACGGTGGTGTCTGAAAATGGTGGATCTGAGACATTCTCCTACCTGCTACACCAGAATGTGAGTTTCCGTAGCTGTGAGCACGGCACATGGACCATACCGGACTTTCAACAGGTGCATGTGGAGCATCTGATGGTCATGTTCACAGAAGGAACCACCCTTAGATACGCCATAACCAATCAAGTGGGGCCTGTAGGAGGTAAGAACATACTGATAACCAAACCATACTATTATATGGGTCATTATTAGTTCCGTTTCATATAATTTTGGATCTTGTTGAGGACATTCTTTAACTGTATGTTATCAGGTGAGCTCCCTGGGCTTGTGGAGTTGAACCCCTGTTCGACTGGGAAGCACCATTGTGACCCCATGGCTCTCTGCCTGCCAGGGGATGACACTCATTATCATTGTCAGTGTGCCATGGGCTTCCAAGGGGATGGACGCAACTGCTATGGTACAAATATTTCAGTGTTCGTCTTTAGACATATTTTGGCGTCAAGCCAAGTGCTTGCTATGACTGCTCCTTTGAGAGTTCCCTTAGAGACTGTGTGTCATTTTCTCATGCCTTTATTAAATTACTGCCTTAGTTAAAGTTCAGAATGGCTCTCTCGGGTTTTGAATCTGTGATCCAGATGTAGATGAGTGCGCTGAGGGGCTCAGTTCCTGTGGTCCTCACTCCGAGTGTGTGAACATGCCGGGTGGCTATCACTGCCACTGTCAGTCTGGCTATGAGTTTGACCTCGATTTGCATGTGTGTGTGGGTAAGTGTTCAGTGTTTTGTAACCTGTGTTTGAGAATTTGGGTCTTGTGAGTAGATGATTCCTAATAAGATTCTTAATAATGATTCACTGTTTAGAAGCGCTTGAAACAACCAAACGGCAGGTTCGGGTATTTCAAAATTATTTTTACCCCTAAGCGAACAAGGAAAAATAACTTCATATATTCGTATATTGGGGTCTTTGCATGTGTGAAACTGCAATTTAGTTATGGCCACTTTGGAAACACTGTTTTATTTAGCTTTGAAACCTCTATGAATCTTTGTTGTGAATCAGTGGTTTGCAGTGTGTTTCAAACTGGCGACGCTAAGTGATTTGAGAAGCCAAGGCTTTGTTTCATCATATGTTTGCTAAAGGTTTCTACATTTTGGTGGTTCACCATTGAGGGCGATGATCTTGTGAACCCATGTGAGTATAATGAAAATAGGAGAATTAAGGTTAATTGTCTCTGATTGGCCTGATTAGCCAAGCCCTCCCTAAAAGCACAAAACAAGCACTACAAATTATACAGACACTGTATATTCAATTGTATTTGTAGATTTCATAGCTTAGATAGCTATTGTAGATTTCATAGCTTACACTTTCATGAAAAACAGTTGTAGTTTGTTTTGTAAAAAGTTTAATTATTTTCTGCCCTCGTTGCATTTACACCACAGTGCTTCGAAACAGTGAATCATTTCAAAAAGCAACCGGTTCAATTGATTCAGAGTTGATTTACACAGCAGTTCAGTAAACAAGAAGTTAATGTTTTAAACACAATATCGCCAGTTACTTGTCTATTTTGCTTTGACAATGAAACTAGTTCCAAACTAAGCCAAAGCAGACTAAACCATTGGGCATCTTCAAGCAAAACACAGCAGTGGCGTTCGCGTTTCTGAATGAATCTGTGTTTTTGAATAAATCATTTGAGTAAATGATTCAATGACTCAGTCATAAGAAGAGTCGCCACCTACTGGCGTAATAATGTTTTCTGCAGAAAAATTGCCAATGAAAAATCCTACCACAGACTGGCAACCTCACGCGCATAAAGTTACATTTTAACATATATGTAGTCGCATTACATAGAAGTGCTGGATGGACAATAAAATATTTGGCTAAAAATAAAATAAAAAGTCTGTGTATATCATTCGTAAAAAAAAACATACGTACATAACTTCAGCTCATTTGCACAATTTATGTAAGAATTAATTTTAATGCCCAATTTACAGTCATTCATGAATCATGGTCATTCAACGCAGAAATTTGTTAAACATTTCATGCATGAGGACCACTAACGCTCTTCAATCACAAGTGTAATTTATGCAACCACACATGTGCTACACATTTGAGAGTTCTATTTCATAGGAGGCCCATCATTCTCTTATTTTACAGATATTGATGAGTGTTTTCTGCAGCTCTGTCATCCGTTGGCTTCCTGCTCCAACACCCAGGGCTCTTTCCACTGCCAGTGCTGGCCTGAATACAAGGGCGACGGCTTCCTCTGCCAACCACCACGTAAACCACAACATTTATCAAGAAGCACACAACGCTTTCTGCCCGTCAGCTCAGTAACAGACTGTTCTCTTTGTTTAAAACACAGAAGAAGTCTGGCAATCGAGTCAGATATTATGTTCAGCAGCGTATTATAAATCAGTCAAACACAAATGAGTTGTTTAATAATTCATAAGAAACAAGTAGAACATGTTCCTGGAACAACCACCTTTGTTCTAGAACTTGGCTCAGTCACATCATGCCATTTAGTGAATACTGATAATGTAATGTATTTAAATGTTCACTGTTCCTCTATATTTGTCTATGCTAGAGAAGCGCAAACCGCCCTTAACTGTGTGCCAACACCACAGAGAAAGTCTGCAGGAGAGTCTAAGCATCTACCCAGGCCTGGAGGCCTTTATTCCTCAGTGTGATGAGAAAGGGCAGTATAAACCCTTGCAGTGCCTGGGCTCCACTGGACACTGCTGGTGTGTGGACAGTAGAGGGCAGGAGAGAGTGGGCACCAGGACAATGCCTGGCACAGCGCATGCCAACTGTGATCAACCAGGTATGGATTTCTGCCCTCACATTCTGCACTTACTGCTTTCTAACTTTTGATTTGGTCAGATAAACACTTCTTTTGTTTTGAAAGAAGTCTATTGTGCTTATAAAGGCTCCATTTATTAGAGTAAAAATACAGTAAAAGCAGTACTATTGTGAAACATTATTTTAAATCTAATAATATTTTAAAATTAAAAAAGTTATTTATTCCTGTGATGGCAAAGCTAAATTTTTGAGCAAGCATTTCTTGTAGTTTTTAGCGGGCTTATTAAAGTAAAAAAAAAA
>NW_015650705.1:531664-533599 GCF_001515625.1 Sinocyclocheilus rhinocerous | reverse complement strand
CACACACACATGTATATATATATATATATATATATATATATAGTTATTTGATGATAGCACATAATTTTTCTGTTATTATTATTATTGTTATTGTTATTATTATACACATACATAAAATAACTCTCAATAGAACATGAGAGCCATTTATCTATCTACCATTTATTTTATTTCAGTTTTTTTTTTATTTTTTTATAAGTTTTAATCTGCTGAAATCTGGTCCATTGCCATTTAAGTTGTTGTAAAAATCAAAAGATCAGCAATATGCTGCCAAATCAAAACATTTAAAGCACAGGGACTCACTTGCTGTTCCTGCTGTTGTACTGCATGTGTGTTGTGGGAGTGGTGTTCAGTTCCAACTATACATGACATAATTATCCCTCATGAGACAGCCTAACTGTAATTAACGCTCACATAGTCATTCATTGAGGCAAGATATATGGATGCGGTCGAAATTTCAGTAAAATGGCAGTGTTTTCCGGAAGAAACATTGTGACAGACAGTGTGTGTTGTGTGTCTTACTCAGCGGCGCTGCTTCCCCGTGTGGAGACTGTGTGTGAGCGCTGGAGGCTTTCACTCATGACTCACTATAACCGTCAGCCGTCCTCTCAGGACTACATGCCCCTGTGTGATGCTCACGGGAATTTCCTGCCTGTGCAATGTTACGGCAACAGCAGTTTCTGCTGGTGTGTGGACCGTCAAGGCGGGGAAATGATTGGAACACGGTCCTATGATGATGTAAAGCCTCCCTGTGAGTAATTAAGTTATTTAGGACTGAAAAGAAATGATACATTCCGTTGAAAGATTTGCAAAATCACAAAGTTACTAGACATTCAAACTAAGCTGTGTTATCAAAGGTGCACAAATCTAAAATAAAACAGCTATTTCAGTTTTAACTTTGTGAGTGTTTTTTTTTTTTATCACATTTACATTTAGTCATTGAGCAGCTGCTTTTATCCAAAGTGACTTACAAATGAGAAGCAATCAAAACCATAAAAAAAACTATTAGCATGTAGTGATATCTCTTCTTTTTATCTGTCAGGTATCTCAGGAGATGCGCTGCCATTGAACCATGCACTGATGTACCCTGTCATAAGCTCCTCCCCTTCAGGGCCTGCTATCCTTTACACACAAGCCTCACAGATTGGAGTCATTCCTCTTGATGAAACAGACCCAGTTCAGGAAAAGTCCACGGTTTTACTGGCCTTAAAGGTAGATCCTCATAACTACAATACATGATTATATCCTAATTCAAAAACTGTTGTGTGGTTAAGCAAAAAATAATAATGCTTGAAAACCATTGCAGGACTCCATTGTGATTGGAATCGACTATGACTGTCAGGAGAACATGTTGTATTGGACAGATTTTGGACGACAAACCATTAACAGAGCAGTCTTAGTATTTGGATCTGAGCCAGAGGCTATTATCAACCAAGGTGATCTATCTATCTATCCATCCATCCATTCATCCATCCATCCATCATCCGTCCGTCCATCCATCCATCCGTCCGTCCATCCGTCCATCCATCCGTCCATCCATCCGTCCGTCCGTCCGTCCTGTGCGTTATTATATTTAGCATTATGCATACATGAATTCTTTCAAGCTATCATAAAATACAAATACATTTATTAAGGTTGTAACTAGAAGCTAGTGTGCCTGATTTTTACAAAACTAAATATAGGAAATGTATACACACACTACAGTTAAAACGTTTGGGGTCAGTAAGAGTTTTGAATGTTTTTGAAAGAAGTCTCTTATGCTCACCAAGGTTGCATTTATTTGATCAAATTCAGTAAAATCCAGTGAAATATTATTATGATTTAAAATAACAGTTTTCTATTTGAATATATTTTAAAATGAAATTTATTCCTTTGATGCAAAGCTGAATTTTCAGCATCATTACTTCAGTCTTCAGTGTCACATGATCCTTCAGAAAT
>NW_015650705.1:525411-528244 GCF_001515625.1 Sinocyclocheilus rhinocerous | reverse complement strand
ATAAATGAATGTTAAGCGATTTCCACCCAGTCGTGTCTGACTAGCATTTGCTTTAACGGTGAAAGGACTCTCTCTCAGTGCTCACTTTGAGCTTTAGTGTGAGTTTTTCTTTGAAAAAGAGGCCCGTCATTCTCTGTTTCTCTCTCTCTCATGTAAAACCTTTCTGGCGGTCAGTCAGGCTTTTGTGTCAGTATAATGTTGAAGTCAAAGACTCGCAGAAAAGCTAAACACATTGACCTTTTAATCTGACAGGGAGGATGGCACACGCACACACACTCTCGCTCGCTTTCGCACATCTACGCCGTCTTTTTGCATGAAATTTCCACAAATTTCTTGAAGACACTGCAGATACAATAAGACCGTATTACAGCATTTCCTAATTAGCCACAGCACATTTCTTAATTTCCCAACATACCGTATTGACCCGACTATAAGACGATGTTTTTTTCTTGGAAATACATCTGAAAAAACGCGGTCGTCTTATATTCAGTGTCTAGACTTTGACATGTCAATATTACACCCACAACACTAGGTGGCGCCAAAACCGCATAAAACGAGTGTGCCATGAAATACGTAATGTAATGCGTGTTGTAAAGATCGCGAGTAAAAACAAAAGAAGCAGAAAACCTTACAGCTGCATGAGTCGTGCCTGTCAGGTTAGCCTGCTGGGACCAAACTCCCTTTGTGATTTTAAAACGTAAGACAGTACCCAGATTTGAAGACTACAGTAAGATTTTACTTCTACTGTTAATAAGATTTTGGTAGGCTACTATTAGATGGATAGCCTAATGTCCTAATTCAGATGGGCTACCTGTTTTTTTTTTTTTTTATGGTATATCAAAAAGTGTATATTTTTTAAATGTGATTGTTGGTACATTTTACCAGTTTTTACCATACTTTCAAAACAAAATAAAATTTTGTTAAAAAATAGGAAAAATATTCAATATGAAAATAATTGAAGACAAAATGTGTTTTACTGAGAAAAAACAAGATTTGGTTTTTAAAAAGCCTTTTTCCAAAAGGTACATCTGGAAAAAGGGGGGTCGTCTTATAATCAGGGTCGTCTTATATTCGGGCCAATACGGTAATCGTTGAGCGAATCTTTTGGAAGTCCTTGAGCAATTAAGGTAAAAACAAATGCATATTATAAGACAGTGAAAGTGTTTTTTGACCTTGCATGCATGTCAACCTGTTGTTGGGGACTCCCAAAACCACAATATGAACCTTTCATAACCCATAATAGGGGCAGTTTAAATATTTGTTTTATAGATAATAACCATATACACTGACATCTTCCTTATGCATTACTGCAAATAAACATCAATATATTAATTTATCAATATATTCAATTGTTTCTGTGAAATTGTTCTGAAGTGTTTATCTACTGCACATGCTCTTCAGAACCTTATACCCCAGTACTTTTTTTCAGGATACTTTGATTAATACAAAGTTCAAAAGAACAGTGTTTATTTGGAACAGAAATATTTTGTAAAAAGTCTTTACTCTAACTTGTGATCAACTTAATGCAACCTTGCTAAAGAAAAGTAGTAATTTCTTTTAAAATAAATCTTACTGACCCCAAAATTTTGAATGGTTGTTGAAATGTTAAAGTGCCCCTATTATGGATTTTCGAAAATTACCTTTCATGCAGTGTGTAACACAGCTCTAAGTGAATGAAAACATCCTTATATTGCCCGCCCACTTGTTGGTCTTTTCGCGTTGGTCTGAATGCAAATTCAAATTCATTCTTTGTCACTAGGTGCAGCTGTTGGAGCGGTAAAATAGCGGTTTCCCCGGTAACGCTGTACACAAAGCAGCACTGTGCTCACAAACACTGCGTTATTTCTATTCCTTTTGTATACTTTAGTGAAAGCAGTAATGGATTCCTGATTGTTTCTTTTCCTGTCTGTTTCTGTTCATTTATAGAGAGCCGTGGACTCTGCACTTACGGATTTTTTGACTTTATGGATTTTTGGTTCTGTAACAGAAATGTCAGAAAATAAATAAATGAAAACAAAAGAAACCAAATCTGAGAGAGATTACTAAATTATTTGCTATTTCATTAAATGGCACCCAGTATTATTTTTGAATAATATTATTTTAAATTAGCTTTTATTTTTATAATTATATTTTAATTTTTAATTATATTTTCATTTTAATTTTTTTGTAATTTTGACATGTGCTCTTGTCATATTTATTAGTTTATGTAATGAATTTAAATTTATTTTAAAATTTAAATTTACATATATTTCTGTTATATTCTGGTGTTCATCTAATATTTATGTTATTTTATTTCAGATTTATTTCAATCAACACAATTTTTTTTAATAGTTATTAGATGTTTAATGTTTAGTTAACAATAATAAGCTTGATGTCACCACAAACAACCTGAAATACTACCTGAAGTTGAAGTTCAGTATTTTCACCAATAGGTGGCGCCACTAACTAAATTATAGTCACTTTGGGAGTTTATTACAAAAATATGAATGGTTCGAAATGGTCCTGAGTGTGTATATTAGAAATACAGTAGATAAAGATTTCAAACCAAATGAAGATTTCAGGGTTTTTTTTAATAAGGTATGCATTTTTCAATTTAAAAATGTATATGATACAAAAAAATAATTTTATTTTCATAAATGCATGTTTTATATCAGTGCATTGCTTTCATGTGATGCCTGTCAGGCTTAGTGCAAAGGATAAGAGCAATCTGGCCCTCAACCACAATGGAAAATCCCCACTGTCTAAAATAATGTTGACATATAATGGTTAATTTTAATCTGACTCTCAGTAGGGCCAAAAATACAAGGGTTATAGGAGCAGAGAGAGTCCAAAG
>NW_015650705.1:513949-523762 GCF_001515625.1 Sinocyclocheilus rhinocerous | reverse complement strand
ATAGTGTTGATAGATCAAAGCACTGGGAAAAACACAGCTTATCTCCCTATTCAGCAGTCACACTTATATGGGATTACAGTTATCCCATCACAATGTCTATAGGTAAGTATAACTTTGTTATTTCTATTCCTTTTGTATACTTTAGTGAAAGCAGTAATGGATTCCTGATTGTTTCTTTTCCTGTCTGTTTCTGTTCATTTATAGAGAGCCGTGGACTCTGCACTTACGGATTTTTTGACTTTATGGATTTTTGGTTCTGTAACAGAAATGTCAGAAAATAAATAAATGAAAACAAAAGAAACCAAATCTGAGAGAGATTACTAAATTATTTGCTATTTTATTAAATGGCACCCAGTATTATTTTTGAATAATATTATTTTAAATTAGCTTTTATTTTTATAATTATATTTTAATTTTTAATTATATTTTCATTTTAATTTTTTTGTAATTTTGACATGTGCTCTTGTCATATTTATTAGTTTATGTAATGAATTTAAATTTATTTTAAAATTTAAATTTACATATATTTCTGTTATATTCTGGTGTTCATCTAATATTTATGTTATTTTATTTCAGATTTATTTCAATCAACACAATTTTTTTTAATAGTTATTAGATGTTTAATGTTTAGTTAACAATAATAAGCTTGATGTCACCACAAACAACCTGAAATACTACCTGAAGTTGAAGTTCAGTATTTTCACCAATAGGTGGCGCCACTAACTAAATTATAGTCACTTTGGGAGTTTATTACAAAAATATGAATGGTTCGAAATGGTCCTGAGTGTGTATATTAGAAATACAGTAGATAAAGATTTCAAACCAAATGAAGATTTCAGGTTTTTTTTTAATAAGGTATGCATTTTTCAATTTAAAAATGTATATGATACAAAAAAATAATTTTATTTTCATAAATGCATGTTTTATATCAGTGCATTGCTTTCATGTGATGCCTGTCAGGCTTAGTGCAAAGGATAAGAGCAATCTGGCCCTCAACCACAATGGAAAATCCCCACTGTCTAAAATAATGTTGACATATAATGGTTAATTTTAATCTGACTCTCAGTAGGGCCAAAAATACAAGGGTTATAGGAGCAGAGAGAGTCCAAAGAATCTCTTCCGCAAAATCACTCCCACAACTCCTCGGCCTTGTCTCCGTATGTTGTTCTGCTCAGTTTGAATAGAACCTAGTTTCACACACACACAAACACACACTCACTCACACACACACACACACACACAGATAGGTGGAGTCACTTCTGTGGTTAAAAGAATAAACATCAAAGAATAAACTTGCGATTATGAGTCAGAATGACCATTCAAAAGATAACATCAGATTAATTGAGGCAGCATGAATAGGGTACAAATTGGTGTCCCATTGCTTTCTCAAAGACACAGATCGCATGGTTTAACTTATAATTAAGTTATATAAACCACTATCAATATAACATCAATCTAGCATGAAAAGTAGGTAGTTAAAAATACATCAAATGAATGGTGATTGATGATTTTACATTTATTCTAGTCATTTTGGACTGTTCCTCTTCTTGAATCTGGATCCAACAGCATCACAATTCTGACATATAATTATTAGTCAATATTCCCTGTGATATTACCACTATGCAGTTCACTGTGGTATTCTAAAAATATTTTAAATATTAACTTTAATCTTTAATGCCATACTGTTTAGCTGTGCTAAATATCTTTATATTGTGTGCAACCCTGTTACCTCATTCCCCTTACAAAAAAAAAGAAGTTAAATTTCTTACAATGTTGGCAACAAAGAGATAACATCATTAGGATCCTTTCTTAAACAAGGCAAGTAATTAATCATTGTATTTTTTTAATTTTACACATATTGTAGTGTTGGGTTAATTCAAGCCCCACCATTCAACCCTGTTACCCACATTACTCTATCTATCTATATATATAACAAATATTTTCTTTAATTTGTGGGACATATAAGTTTATAATTTAGCCTAAAATATTTTCGAAATATTTTTAAATACTTGGTTTTTTTCGTTTTTAGCCTAAAAAGTCTTATTTGTCTGGCATACATATGTTGACTGTTGACTGAATGTTGGTTTAAAACACAAATACTATTAATCAACTTCTATTTTCTGTCATTTTCTCCATTTCATAATAGGAGCCAACATATAAACACTGAATAAAGTCATGTGGGCCGCACCCTCTACCAGGAAAATGTATTTGTTCATCCTTTGTCCTGCTGAACCCTGAGAATGAAATTAGTTACATAAACCCTCTCTGCTGTAAAACACAAGATTACAGTACAGTAGAGCACTGTGCTACACTCTTATCTGGACAAGATCATATACAGTGTGTGAAAGAAAGATAGACAGTAAGAAAGTACAATTAGTGGTCATTACAATAAACAAAAATGGTTCAAAACAGATGACTCACTTTCACAAAAAAGAATTTTGTCATAATGTGTGTATATATGTGTGTGTGCATGTGCACATGCTCAGTGATATTTAACAAGGTTGCAGTTGACTGGACAGGGAGCAAAGAGCATTGTGGGAAATGAGGCCCAAAATAATTGTTTACAAGAGATAGATGAGTTGAAGAATTTGTTGTTATAATGTGTGTGTGTGTGTGTGTGTGTGTGTGTAAAAGTACTAAGGCAAGTTGAATGTGCTTGCAGATGTAACCCTGGGCAGGGAGCAAAGAGCATTATGGGATTCTTCCCATGTTATTGAAGGTTACTGAAACCTGGCTGTGCTTAAACTTCCTTTAAAAACTCCATATTCTATTCAAATCTATTCACAGCAACATTAGCTCAACCAATGTTGTGCATTTAGGGCAGGAATAACTGTTCAAACGATCAGTGGCAGAGCCACAGCAAGAAGGTCTCCAGTTCAAGTCCCCATGTTGGTTTGGATTTTCACGCAGGGCTGTGCTTGGGGGGTGACCTGGTGACAAAATCACCGAATGTGATTTTGGCAGAGCAATCTAACAGCCCCCCGCCCCAAACTGAATGTGATTGCAACCGTGCGATTTCTGCCCCACACCCAGTGTGGTTTCGGCCACTGCCCCTCAAAATGTCTGTGCACTGCCCTTTTTTCACTGGGTGTTCTGGTGCATCCTGGAGACTCTAAATTGTCCAGATGTATGTGTATGTTAGTCCTGCAATGGACAGGCCAGGATGATTCCCTGCCTATGTCCCGAGATGCTAGGACAGGCTCCAGCATCCGTGTGACCCAGCATAGTCCAAGTGGTTTAGAAAATGGATACATGGACAATCCAGATTTATTATTTTGTGGTAAAATTATATTTTTCAGATTCTTTGCAGGGATTAAGAGCGTGCATTATGACAGTCAAGAGGTTTGTGAGCCTTTGCACAAGTAACAAGTAGTTCACCTTAGGGCAGGGGTAGCTAATCATGCTCCTGAAAGGCTACATTCTGGAAGACTTCAGTTACAACTCTGCTCTAACACATCTGCCTCCTTCGTCGAATCCGCCAGTCGTGCCGTTCTCAAGCCCGCCCGCTTCTGCTCACTCAAGCCGGCCTCCTGAGGTATTCGGCCAATCACAACGCACTGGATAGCTGGCCAATCACAGCACTCCTCGCTTTTCAGACCGATGAGCTTTGTAAAAATCGACGCGTTTCAGAAAGGCGGGGCATAGAGGAGAAACAATAATGTACAGTATGTGGAAAATAATGTGTTTTTTGAACCTTAAACCGCATAATACACAAAATAATGTTCTTTTTAGCAGCATCATATGACCCCTTTAACACTGGATCTAATCTCTGCAGGATGGTAGCCTTCCAGGAACAGGTTTGGAAAACCTTGTCGTGGAGTGGTATAGGATACAACTGCACAGTCTGGCATGTTCTGAGAGGAATTGTTGTGCTATTTGTACCATTAAGAAAACATGGATCCCAAATTTCTCAACATGTTTAAAATGATCAGGAGGTTGTATGCTGACCATATAAGCATCAGTGATTTCCCCATGATTCTCCCGACCAGAAAAAAAGTTGAGAATTTTGAGAAAGTTGAGAATTTGCAGTTGTATGCAAATGAGAAAAGTTAAAAGAATGTTAGGGTTGCATGCAAGAATCCTAAGTGCATAGATTTTTTGTCATCAACTTGAAACAATAAACAGTCTTCAAGAGCTTATTGCTGAGGGGAAATGAGGTGAGAGAGACAAAACTGTAGCTTGGTGTCTGGGAGAACAAAGATCAATTCCCACTTGTTAACAGTCACCCCCGCACATAATATTACTCTCTGATGAGTCCCTGGATGGAGGTGACTCACTCAGCCATGTCTCCTCTCGACATGTGGAAGCCATCGGAAAACACAACTCCCCTCTCCTATGTGGGGGTGGGAATACAGCATCTGGAGTGAAGTAGGGTTGAGCCAGGAAGAACAGTTGTGTTTGGAGATTGTATGTTTGTCTGTTAGCCTTGGTTTTCGAGTGTTCTTAAGGTTACGGGAAACGTCCCCCTGTCAACGGTTGGATGATTCATACTCAGACTTGATTATCGGAAATGACATCTGCTGATGAATGTTTGTAATGTTAAATGACTACCTACTTATACCCCGGAACTCATTTCTCTCTAAATACTGTGTTTACCTGTGTTGATTGCTACAAGGTGGATGAAATGGCACGGAGTAAGCTGCATTCGAATTTTCCAAGTTAAAAAAAAAGTCATCAACAAATCTTCAAAAGTTTGTTGGAGTGCTCGGACCATCTCCACTGAACTACTGGTTCTTATCCAAAAGTCCTAAAGAAACCTCCAAAGTCATGCAGCTATTCATATCCGTCAAGTGATTTCGTTTTAATTTCTGGGGTGGGTTTTTAATTTTCTGGGTGGGTTGAACAACAATTTCAGGGAGAGCACTTGGCAATAAATCCTTATCCTGCGGTTCGCTGACAGGCAGAATGCTGTAACATGCTCAAAGCAAGCATTCCTGCTCCACTAAGCTTGATTTTTGAAGACATTTCTCATTGCCACTGCCAAGAAGCCAATCCCATGTCTACATTTAAGTGGATGTTTTTGGCAGATGCGGTCTTATCAAACCTACAAGAGAGTGCGTGTTTTTGACAATTATGCTGTGTTGAGGGATATTGAGCAAAAAATGTCAGTCCATATCTCCATTTTATGAATCTAGACCCAGTTGAAGTCACTGCGACATTCTAGCATACTTTACTCTCCCCATTAACCTGTTGATGCTAACATTTTGCTTGAGGGCTGCATGGTTGTTTAGGGCCCCAAACAAGCAACGGTAATCAAAACATGCAAACTGGAATTTTTAGGCCACTGTGACATTTGCCGTCTTTGCCTGGTAAACATTTATATAAAGGAACTATTGTCTGATTTGACGTCAGCGTGAAGAAGCAGTACGGATGTAAACAAAACATAGCATACATAATGTTTTAATGTAAACATGCATTCTTCTGTCTAGTCTTTTGGGTTTTTATCAGGCCATACATATGAAGCAGCATATGAAGAATAAAGGGGATCATGAAAGGGTGTATCTTTTCTTTGCATGTCTGTTCTGGGTCAAACTCTGATCCCATCCAAGAATGCATGCAAGAACTCTGAAAACATTCGGTAACACTTTATTTCGATAGTCCACTTTAGACATTCTATTAACAGTAAGTAACTTTGCAACTACATGTCAACTAGCAGTTAGTAGAGTATTAGTAGACTGTCTGCTTAATATCTTCTAACACTTTCTTTGTCAACTTATTCTACTAACCCTAAACCTACCCTAACAGTCTACTCTGAGAGTTAGTAGACATGTAGTTGCAAATTAATGAGAATTAGTTGACATGTAGTTGATATGTAGTTACAAAGTTACTTATAGTTAATAGAATGTCTAAAGTTGACTATCGAAATAAAGTGTAACCAAACATTCATCCAAAAAGGCATGTTGATATATTTTATGCACTATTGGTGTGCGCAATGTATTTTATGTTTATTAGATTATCTCAATATTAGCTTAGCATCATGCTAACATCAAACTCTATCAAGTGTCCTATGAGGAGAGCTATTTGTGTGGTGCAAAGTTTCAGTTCATAGTAGACTGCTAGGTTTTATTAAGTTAGCTAAAAATAGGTTTTAAATTAGCTACAAAAAGATACAAAGGGGATCATGACTAATCTCTTTAAAGGGTGTGTGTTTGTACTGTATAATTCTTTGCTGGACTTTTCTAGGTCAAAAAGAGAGGTCAGCACAGAGGTCAGGTCCGAAGGGTTACTGATTAACACTGGCTAGCATTCACAGACGGCAAGCTGCTGAAGGTCAGAAACATTCTGTGCACGTACGCAAGCTCAGACGCAAATGTCTGGCCAATGCATTGCAAGTGCACACTTAGATTATACATACATACATACTGTATACAATGTTTTTGTGTTACTGTTGAGGTAAAAAAACTCAATGGGGCGATAGAGTTACCTTTAAATATCAGCCATTGAAACAGATGTGTTACTCAGTTAGCTTGCTATGTACATTGTGTAATGAATTACTCAAAGATTTAAACTGTTGCTCTGCCATGCCAGTGGTTGACCTGAAATAGAAAACGTATCACAGAACACAGTTTACGCTAATGCCTGTGATAGCGCCTCTTGTGGCAATGTCGAAAATGCAACACACACTGGTGTCAGAAAGCAATTCATAATTCAACACATTTTAAAATTCAGCAGTTCATAAAACTGAGATTGAGTAGCTTAGTTTGCAGTTACATACTTTGGGCCGAAAGCTAATGCTCCACTAACTGATTGTTTTTCACATTATAGAGCGTTTCATACTCCACCTAACCATGGGTTATCGCCAATCTATACCCCACTTTTAACCCAGGTAAAGCTACATTTCACACCTGCAATTTAGAAGCTGTGTTAGCACTGCTTTATACCTGGAGTTATGAAACCCTGCACCGTAACAGGGTTAACAGGGTTGCGGTGTTAACTCTGCATTGCAATGCCAAATGTGTACAGTGTGAAACGATGCCGTGTTACAATGTTACAGCTAGATGCTTAGCAACAGACACTCAATCGCGTGCCTCATATTCACCTGCTTTAGACAGTCATTGAAACAGGACGCATTGTACAAACAGTCATTTCAGACTGCCTTATTCTTACATTTCTAGTCCACCAAAAAGTCTATTCAGGAAAAACTTGATAGAACGGTCTACAGTATATAATATGAGGATGTGCAGTTCTAGAGCCGTTATGTAAACAGGTCACGTGCTTCATTCCTCCAAACAGTGACACTGACACCGCAAACGTTTAGGAACGTACTGTGTGAAATGTCATTTTATGACTTCCCAGGATTAATTGTTAATCCTGAGTAAAGTTTGAGCAGTTGAAAAGGTGAAAAAAGAGAACCCAGACGTCCCTTTACCCGGGGTTTAGAATGATCCAGGGTTCACTATTTCAAGTGTGAAAAGCCTTAATTCAGCTAAGTCAGTTAAAGGTGGGGTAAGCGATTTCTGGTAGCCAATGCTGACATTTGAAATCACCAAAACAAACATGCCCCTACCCCAAAAGGGTCTCGCCCCTATTTTGATAGCTCCGCCCCACACATACGTACGCAACCCAGGCAACGATTAGTTCTATTGAGAAGAAACAAAGCAACCTCGGCGTCCGATCGCAGGCCTCCGCTCCTTGAGTTCTCTCCAGCGCTGGAAAGCTGATCCGATATTTACACGGGTCCTACTTCTTGCCTTATCGTTCCGCAGACGTTTTCCTCTTTTGTTTTTTAGCCGCCATCTCTTTCTGTTGCTCGGCTCGCTAATGTCCGTCCCGTGCACTGAACGCTCTCCTCCACATCATGAGTAGACACGCCCCTTATTGCTGATTGGCTACAAGTTTGTTTTGCTAGTTGGCCCGAATCAGTTTCTAAAGCATTTTTAAAAATCGCTTACCCCACCTTTAAGTGTTCGAAAACTGAATGTTTGTTAGTTGATTTGCTCCAAACATTTTCTGCTCTTTCCTCTCCTATTCGTCCTCTTTTCTTTAGCAAACACAAAGTCTACAGTATATAATTTGTTGTTCATCCCCTTTGTCAGATGCCAATAATAATAATATTTAAAATATATATATATAATATTCTTATTTTTATCAATTTTGATTGTGTTTATTTGCCCTCTTCATTCACTATGGTTGTATGATTTTGTTTCTGAGTACTACTGATAAAAAAAAGAAATAAAATAAAAAAGGTTGGCAAATGGCATGGCAGACATCACTGTTTGTCCTCCTTTTCTCCTTCCCTTGTGAACCCTGGTCCACTTAACATGTGCTTGCTCTGTGGACTCTCTGGGCAGTGAGTGTCTTTGCCCTCACTTGTGGCTCGCATTGGCCAGTGCTTCCCCTCCTCTATTTGGATACATCGATTAGTTTGTTCTTATCTCACACATGACAGAACCCAATCAGAGATTACCCCGAGATACAGAGAATTCTGTTATCCAATTTCAACTGCGCACAGTGGTGGGAAATAAGACGTATCAGTGTACAAAAGACACACGGCTTGTGTGTAAATAGAGTGTGTACGTGCTCACAGAGGAAGCGTTTCCTTCAGTTCTGAGAAATTCAGGCGGGAAACCAGGTGAATCTGACACGGCCACAAGCTCGGCAGGTAAGACAGGTGCTCTGTGTACCAGAGAAACAACAAAGTCCCAGATATATACTGACCCAGTTCTCCCGCGACTGTCCCACACCCTCCGGCTTCACACAGCAACCACATGCAGCTCTTTGTGTGTGCGACTGATCCAATCCCACAGCCGCTGTCTGACTTGCTCAAAGCTCAGTGTTTGTTTTATCTTGAATAGATGTAATAACCATAAAGTTTTGACTGCTTTAGAGCTCTTATCAGCTCATGAACCACGTCTGGCTATGTGTCATGGGTCTCTGCAAGAACAGAGTAAGAGACAACAAGCACAGAACTTCAAACTGTACAGGAATGACCTACAACAATCAGGGAAAAGTCTATGAAGACGGCACGAAGACATGAATAGCTCTACCGTTTCCTGTGAGGCTTTGACTTGTGTCATCTTTCAGAAACTTCAAATAAGATGACATCATCGTGCCTCAGGTTATGTGTAAACCACAGGAACGACAATGACCTTGCGCCACTAATGGTCCATGCAACCACAGGCTTTTTGAATACAGGCCAGAAAGATAGCTTCTTTTGTTATTTGCATCAGACAGTCCAGCGCTGTTAAAGTAAATTGTACCGATAATTAGTTAAGCAGTGCAGAGGTTCTATTCAGAGAGAGTAATATTGTAATGTAACTAATTACTTTCAAAAGACAGTAACTAGTAATATATAATGTATTACATTTTGGAAGTAACTTGCCCAACACTGTTCATAGCTGATATGCAGTAGTAAACAAATAACTTCAAGCTTAAATGTAGACGTAAAGTGAAGTGTGGTTTATCAGACGGAGGTGTTGCGAAACCACACGCTGTTGAATTTGGCAGCCGTTCAACGGTGCAAGGTTCACCATGTCACTCTGAAGCGGTGTGGTAGTGGGGATATAGGCAGCTAAAAATTAAGACAGAGCATGCTGGGAAATTCCCTCATGATCCCCTGGGGAAAAAAGTTTCTTTGTCAAAACAATCAGTGTTAATTCATTCGTTTCACACATTAGCTCTCTCCAAAATAGAGTGCTGCCTACCTAGAAATAATTGAAAGGAATATTCCGGGCTCAGTACAAGTTAAAGGGATAGTTCACCCAGAAATGAAAATTCTGTCATAATTTACTCACACTCAGGTTGATGGTAGCCATTGACTTCCATAGTATGGAAATAATACTATGGAAGTGAATGGCTACCATATATATATAT
>NW_015650705.1:493335-513473 GCF_001515625.1 Sinocyclocheilus rhinocerous | reverse complement strand
TACAAAATATATTATTTTGTGCTTAACAGAAACTCATACAAGTTTGGGAAAATCTTGAGGGTGAATAAATGATGACAATTTTCATTTTTGAGTGAACTATTCCTTTAAGCTCAATCAACAGCATTTTAATTGTAATGTAATGTTGATTACCAAAAAAAACAATGGAAATGAATGGAACCAGTATGACTTCACAGCTCAAATAATGCACACGTTTTAACAGAGAAACTGATGTTTTAATAAAATAAGCTTTACATTTCAGGTTTTAAATCCTCTAAAATCAAATAATTTGCACTGTTCACCTCCATTGTGTGTGCCTCACTATAATCTAGTTTTTTTTTTTTTTTTTAAGAAAATGAGCAAAAATTCCTAAACATATTTTGTGGTAATCAACATAATGCCACAAATGCTGTTGATTGAGCTTGACTTGTATAGAACCCAGAATATTTATTTAAAGACACCTTTAGAGCCAGATAGGCAAATGATTTTCCTCTGCATAGGAGCCTCCCATAGACATCCAGATTATTGCTTTTTGACCATGATAGGATGCACTAATAATGAATGAATGGCTGCCCATATACAGCAGGACACATGACCATGCCATTACTTTTGGAGCGAACACATTATGGACTGCCCAAGGGTAAATGATATAAATATTATGGACAGTTTTCATTGAATGAATAAATGCTTTCAGGCTTGTTAAACATAATGCATTATTCAAGTTTCCAAGCAAAGACGTTTTTGTTGAGAAATAAATGTACAATTTGATGAACAAACAAACAATTCTGAATAATAGAACAGTTGTACCAGTTATAGCATGTTAGTTCTTATATAAAGTACATGAACATGTTCTTTTTTCTAGTGTAGCCAATAGTCAAGTGTTCCAAAAGCACTGTTCTATAATTAAAATCAGATTGTTTTAATTTTATTAGGATATCTCACCATTAGCTTAGTAAAATGCTAACACAAACCCTACAGTCTGTAGTCGTGGTAGACACCATATTGAATTTTACATGGATGAAAACAAGACTGTGAGGAACGGAATTACAGCCTTTACAACTGTATAAAGCTCATAGATCACATGGCATTTTCAAAACTCATAACTTTCAAAAACTGTTTTATGGAGTTATTGTTTACCGAATGGGTTTCAGAAAGTATTTTGTGAGCTGAATAACTGGCATGTTGTTGAACAGCAGTACACTGGACACAGTTGTTGTCTATGTAGATCGATCGAGTTCAGTCACTTATGAGAATCCAACCTAGACAGATAGGATTGACTAGGTTCAAAGTTAGCTAACACTTACACAAGTTATCTAACTTAAGCTATTAAGTTAATTAACTATTAACATAGCTATTAACAATGTCACTGTAAAACAACAGATCAAGTCTACTAATTTAAACATCCTAAAAAGAATCAAATAGGGATAGATCAAAACCAAGAGAAAGGACAAATCTGCGTCATTCATTGTCTATCTTTATCTCACTGTTCTTGTCCTGTTAGGATTGGGTTTCAGGAATGGGGATAAACAGGGATAATATCCCAGCCACAAAGAGAGGCTTCTCTTTCATGTGTGGTGAAATACTAGATCTCATGGAGTCCGGCTGCAGCCCAAGGCACTGCGAATCCCCACCTTTTCCTACTACAGAAGAGTATCATAGACGATCCGCCACCTCACGTGTTGATATCACCTCTACTTTCAGCCTCTGGACAGTGACGGGAGCTGCAGATGAACAATGGTGATTGTTATATCACAAATGCAAATACCACAAAACCATCCCTTGGAAAGAGCCAGTGACCTAAATGCATAGGTACTGTCAGCTGATACTGCAGTGGGAAAGGCCCTGAGGACACGACGAAATATAACTTTGCAAATCAGGATGACAGCGCACTAGATACATTTAACCTGTATTGATCACAGAGTCACTTGCTTATTTAAAAATCAAATGACGATTCAAAAGTATGTTTTAAACTACAGTCTCCTGGTGTTTTGAGTAGCTTTTTAGAGATCTGCTATAGGGTGTTCTGGGTGATTGCTGAGGGGTTGCGTACTGGTTTATGTCAAAAGAGTACAAGTCGTAAAGTAAAGGATTAAAGGAAGTAAAGGAAGTAAGGAGTAGAAAGAATGAAGTCAAGGAAGTAACATGAAAAGGATTAAAAGGCTTTCAGAACATCAGGAAATATAGTTTGTAATACCAAACTTTTCAGTATACTCATAACCAAGTTCGCATATACACAACATCTGGGGTATTTCCTGAATCATATTGAATTCATATTTGTTTCATTATATTTATTCAGTTAAAGGATTAAATGAAAATTCTGTCATATCTTTGTAAAAGTAATCCATATACAAATCAAACTCAAATGTGTTTGCTTGATACGTAAGAACGAATGAGTTCTGTTCTTCTCACATGTCAAACAAGTACGGCTGAGCTTTTGTTTATACCATATTTGATATGAAATATGTATGTGTGCTGATCAATGTATATATGTGAATAAAGGCCTAAATTAAATCTGTTCACCATCGATCGTGTCTCTTTTCTCATTTCTATTCTAACTACTTGTTTTCTTTTATTTATTATAAAAAAAACTTGACCCTCTAACACTAGCACTCTCTATTCTATTTCTATTCTATCTACTTTTTATTCTTTATATTTATTGTTAAAAAAAAACTTGCTTAGTGTACTGCATTGTCACAGCACTTACATATTGTTGCTCTTTAGTTGGTTTGATTGCTTCTATTGTTCTCTATTATAAGTCACTTTGGATAAAAGCATCTGCTAAATGATTAAATGTAAATGTCACGTCAGAAAACCACTCAGTTCATATGGATTATTTTTAAAATGACTTTATGAACTTTTTGAAGCATCAAAGTTTTGGTGGAATGGACTTTCTTTTATTGAAGATATCTTAAGTATTATGGGTTTGGAACAAAATGAGGGTGCAGTAATTGATGACCATTTTCATTTTTGGGTGAACTAACCCTTTAACTTTCCTATTAAAATCCATAGTCAAAAAAAAAAAACATCCCAGATTGCTCAACTTGACCACAAAGTCTTCAAATGGAGCCAAGCAATATACATTTATTGTGCATAAATCTTTCCTTAAATATGCAGCATTCAGAGTATGAGAGCATGTTTTCAGCTCACTGTATGCTGATCACTTCATGATTCAAAGATAACAATGCTGCAAACTAGGAAAAATAAAATATACTGCTTTCTTAGTTACTTCTATGTGTCATTGTTTATCTACCAGAACGTAATGTTAAGACACAAGAAGTGTCATTACTAGCATTACACATAGTCAGAGAATGTCGTGACTGATTACTGCATTTGCATATGTTCACCTGGCAGATATTTTCTCACTAAAACACTTAATAGCTAAATGCAAATCAGGTTTCAAAAACAGATCAGGCCTTAAATGTGTGATCTATAACGTGATCCTATAATTCTGCCTGTGGTTTTCCCTGGATGTCTGCGAATTTTATGATGCTGTTCACGCAACAGCTAAGGTAGAGGGCTTTCATTTGCGTGTGACTATCCTTCATTACATAGAACAACATGGTATGTTAAATTAGACTCTGGATCAGTCTTCCAGTAGGAGTACATTAATGGGGTTAGCTTATCCAAATATGAAAGTCCTTATTTACTCACATCGTTCCAAACCTGACTTTCTTTCTACACAAGGTAGATTTTTGAAGGATATACTGCCCACTCAGTATACTGTATATATAACAAAGTACCACAAAAGAGGTCTATGAATCGTGTACTTAAATCTTTCTGAGGTCTTGAATCTTTTGTGATGAATAGACGTACATTTAAGCCACGTTTCGCTCTTCTTCAAGACTGAATGGTTCATTTGAGTCAGATCTTTTCAATAAAGCAGTTGATCCACTTAACAATAGCTGTCTGAATGATTTGTTTATGAATCTGACTGATCTGGGGTGCATTTCCCAAAAGGCAATATTAGCCATATGATCGCAAGATTTGTCATTACTAACATAGTTCAACAATTCTCTGTTTCCCAAAACCATAATTCTAATAAACATTTGAAAACATCATCACAAAGTTAGATGGTTGAACTACATCTCTGACCTGTTTATTGTTAATGTGACATGTGGACTTTAATAGGTCAAATTCTGGGGCAAAACAAGCAATCTAACATGCAGTACAATCTATATCTTTCATTCCATATATATATATATATATATATGTATACAAATGTCCATACATATACACAGATATATGCAAGTACTCTCAGATGTCATATTCATTATTTACAGCAATAATCTGACATTAATTCGATCTCTCACCTATTAATAAACAGAAGTTATTACTTCACCGCCTGCATGATATCATTTGAGACAGTTTTACCATTGTTAACAACATTTCTGTCATGTACAACTCTCGGAGGGATTGGCATGGTAATGTACATGACAATGTTAATGTATTTGGTCTTGGCGGAGTAGATCTGCTACGCTGCTGCTGCTGCGGCAGAGCAAGTACTGAGACTTGCTACTGCCAATACATCCACAACATGCTGCTGTGCGCATGTAAGAAATATTGCTGCTGCAAATAACATACATGAAATAACCCCCATATAGCATACATGAATCACCTCGTAGCATATCTATACAGGTGGAGCTGGGGAAGGTGGAGGGTTTCTGAAGCAAGCTGCGACTGCTACGGCAAGCACTAGTCATATATTTGAATGTTGAGCAGCGAGCTCATTGGCTACCGATACAGGAGAGAACCAATCAGCTGTGCCATGTGATATTGATGTCATTAGGTCAGATTGAGTTAGACCTATCGGACTGCGCCATCTAGAGTTTCATGCCAGAACTCTGTATGTATGATTGCAGTTGTGACTTGCTAGTTAATTTCTCCAACAATGCATCGTACTATGATAGTTAAGTAGTAAATAATGTGATTGTATGGGGAATACGCCTCAGATCATTGAGTTTAACTCACTGACTTGATGATTCGGTCACAGTGAAGGGGGAGATTATCAGTGATTCATTACTTATATTTCATTCTGTTCATCAAAACAAACTATCGTATGGCTTCAGAAGACTTTGAATATAGTGCACAAGCTATTATTCAGTGGACTTCCAGTCCAGTTCTACTTTTATCATATTGAAAACAGTGGCCAGGACATTCTTATAAAATACACTTTTTGCACTCCACATGTAAAAGAACTCATATGGGTTTGGAACAACATGAGTTGAATCTGAAGAATTGATTCACAGATTCAGAGCATGGAAACTTGCCTTGCCACAGAATGCAGAGGATAATTTCAGGCCACATCACCTTTGAGCGTTCTAGACGCATAGTACTACTTTGTTTACTGTCCTCTCTGAGAAAAATGTATCAAACCAAAACACCCACATCCTGGATCTCCATCACCAAGCTAAGACTGAGGCCGGCCTCTTCAGATTTCATCTGTGAGAAATGGTTTAGTCACACCGGCGAGCGCCCCCATAACATTCCAGCAGCGTGACACTCCCTCTCTTTCTCCACACTTCACTCTTACTTTCACTCCTCACAAATTAACTACTGTTGTCCTTTCCTTTCTTCCGTCACTGAATAAGGTTCTCATCCATTTTTAGCTACATCACAGGGTGTCTGTAATTCTTCCCTTGTGCTTCATACTTGTTTAAGGGAATAATCTAACACAGATAAACAGCTTTGCAGAGAAACAGCCCTCGGCTTTGGCCTGGGTGTCAGTGAGT
This sequence comes from Sinocyclocheilus rhinocerous, assembly GCF_001515625.1. Lineage (NCBI taxonomy): Eukaryota > Metazoa > Chordata > Actinopteri > Cypriniformes > Cyprinidae > Sinocyclocheilus > Sinocyclocheilus rhinocerous. The sequence goes on along the minus strand of NW_015650705.1, from coordinate 507,747 downwards.
TCGTCTGAGACACCAGAACACTCTTGTTTAGTGATATAAAACATCTTGGAATGTTTAATGAAGGTTTAAGTTGTATTCCAAGATCAACCAGAGGCTTAATCATTGCTTGTGCAGCTCATGACACTTGGGAGAAGGTGCATTTGTGTTCTGTTGTTTCATTGATACACTGAATTTGTTTAAGAACAAAGTTATTTTGAGTGAAGAGTGTTTGTTTGTTCGTACAATGAAAGTCAATGGAGTCAAATGTGGTTTTGGACAAATAGATTCTTCAAATGATCTTCTTTTTATGATCCATAGTAGAAAGAAAGGTCATGCAGATTTGGAAAGAGGGTGAGTAAACGATCACAGAATTTACATCTCTGACTTTGGATGAAAATTTGTTGTTGACCTCAGTACAGGTAACCTTGCCTGTACAGTGTCTTTTTGTTTATCACACATGCCTGATTTCTTCTAGCTTTAACCAACATTTCTGGCCTACACAAATCACACCAGATGTGTCTATGTATCTGTTCCAGTTCCTTAAACCTCCCAGATGTTGTGGGGTCTCTAGACACAACAGTTTTGGCACTGCAATTTGTACAAAAATGTTGTGTACGACAACTGACTGGATTTTATCTCCTTGCTGTGTTACATAAAATGAAAGCAGAGAAAATGAGCGAAGCAGTCGTAAGCTCTGCATTAGAATCACAGAGCAGAAATCCACGATCAATCGTATTTTAAAATACAAAGCCCTTATCTAGCCAAGGGCCTCTTGTGAAATAACATACTGGAGTGTGTGAACCAAAATAAATCACCTCACTCCCTTTTCCCCTTGATTTTTTCCCTTTCGCTGTCTCTCTCGTTCCTTTAACCAACATTTCTGGCCTACACAAATCACACCAGATGTGTCTATGTATCTGTTCCAGTTCCTTAAACCTCCCAGATGTTGTGGGGTCTCTAGACACAACAGTTTTGGCACTGCAATTTGTACAAAAATGTTGTGTACGACAACTGACTGGATTTTATCTCCTTGCTGTGTTACATAAAATGAAAGCAGAGAAAATGAGCGAAGCAGTCGTAAGCTCTGCATTAGAATCACAGAGCAGAAATCCACGATCAATCGTATTTTAAAATACAAAGCCCTTATCTAGCCAAGGGCCTCTTGTGAAATAACATACTGGAGTGTGTGAACCAAAATAAATCACCTCACTCCCTTTTCCCCTTGATTTTTTCCCTTTCGCTGTCTCTCTCGTTCCCCCTTATATCATACATGGGAATGTCTACAATAACATAACAGCAATGAGAGGCAACATGTTGCAACATTCTGGCATAAAAAAAAAAACACTACTGAGAATTAAACCAACTCACTTTCAGTAACAAAACACATCAGTCTGGGGCAAAGTACAGTTCCTGCCAAGGTCTCTGGGCTCTCATGCAGGGTACAACAGGGCAAAAAGTCCCCCTTAAATTAGAGTTTTGTTTTTTTTTTGGTTATATAACTAAATATGGACAAAGAAACAAAATGTGTACAAAACGTAAGGGTAAAAAGAGTTTTAATTCAAATCATGTTAATATAAAAGCAGTAAAAGACCCCTCGCCCCAGGCGCAATAGTCATACGGCAAAACATGTCAAATACTATTTTAATAGTATTTGACATAATAATAATACATGTACAAAAGTATTTTTTGAATAACATTTGAGTATATTTTAGCATATAGTTTAACAATTTGTTTTCTATTTAATAACTTTTTTCAACAGTGTTTCTGATGCATTATTTTTTTTTTGCCATAGTGTATTTAATTACGGGGGCCTTTAACCCCTTCAGCTAGGGGGCTTCCTATGTATTAGCAAACATTAGATCATGGCGTCAACAACCCCAAGGTCACAGGTTTAATTCCCAGGATCGATTCCATGTGCAGCAGTAAAATTGTATATATTGAATGCCACTGAATAAAAACTTCTTCCAAACGTAAATAACTTTAGTTATTTAAAAAAAAATGACTGAATAACTCTGAACAAAGTTGAAAATAATAGTCCTTGGTCTACATGTGATAATGATTGTCACTAGTCACATAAAATAATAATTAAAGTAAATAAATAAATAAATTCAAAGTTCTATCATAAAACTCTAAAATTGTATATATTGAATGCCACTGAATAAAAACTTCTTCCAAACGTAAATAACTTTAGTTATTTAAAAAAAAATGACTGAATAACTCTGAACAAAGTTGAAAATAATAGTCCTTGGTTTACATGTGATAATGATTGTCACTAGTCACATAAAATAATAATAATAATAATAATAATAATAAATAAAAATAAGTAAATAAATAAATAAATTCAAAGTTCTATCATAAAACTCTAGATGGCACAAGCCAGTAGCTAACTCAATTTGATATAATTACATCATTATTCACATGGTGCAGCTGATTGGTTTCTTTTCAGATCAGCAGCCAATGAGCTTGCTGCTCAACATTCAAATACTTGGCTAGTGCTTACTGTAGCAGTTGCAGCGCGCTTCAGACACCCTCCACCTTCCCCAGCTCCACCTGTATAGATGTGCTATGGGATGATTTCATGTATGTTATACATGGAGGTTATTTTATATATGCTATATGTGCAGCAGCAGTATTTCTTACATGCTCACAGCAGCATGTCTGTGGATACATTGACAGCAGCAAGTCTCGGTACTTGCTCTGCCGCCGCAGCAGCAGCATAGCAGATCTATTCCGCCAAGACTAAACACATTAGCATTGCCATGTATATTACCACGCTAAACTCTCAGAGAGTTGTGATGACAGAAATGAATGAATGAATTATATTTTAGATCACACTCTTGTGACAAATTGTAACATTTTACATTTTGCCAAATTTGTACAATCTCATTCATATGTTTTCGTACAATCTGCTTGCGTCCCACTGAGGGATAGGTTTAGGGGTACACCTTTATGTACAAATCAAATTTGCCACCAATTTGCCAAAACATAAAATAATTACGTTGAACAAGGGCTAGGAAAAGCAGTTGGGAAACAGGAGAAAGGGAGGTCAGTGTCAGCTTCCTCTTTAACATATATCATCACTTAGAGGGCAAACATTTGGATGGCAACAACACTTTTAGACCTACGGAATGGAAAAATGAAAGACAAACTGCAAATTACTTGAATCTATCTAAACCAAATAAGCAGTCAATTCAAAAGGCTTTTTAGAATTAACTATAATAAATCCACTGCATACATTTGTTAAGTGGCACCAGGATTTGAGCAGAGAAATCTTATAAGAATAAGCATCAGATGATAAATTCCTGGTGCATTATAGTTCACCAACATACAAAAGAAAAAAAGCATGTGCATCATCAGGATAGAGCTGCTGTGACATTGATGATGAATTCATTGTACTGCCTTCATTAAAAGTTGAGGGAAATGGTTCTGATTATTTTGGATTAAAAAAATACATCAACTGGGTTTTTGAGTGACTCACTATGAGTAAAGACAGGCATGGCTTTGGTGCTTCTAGGCATGAGTCACGTGTGAACGTGGCCTGCTGGGACCTGTCCGAGGATGTTGAATCGGTATCATGTAAGGGTGATTTCAGGCCATTTCCAAGGCCGTGGCCCCAGATGCCCACACCGAGGTAAATAAGGACATGGCAGATGATAATAAGCGACAGCTGCCTGAGGACACGTTCTCCTGTTTCATATCAATGCATGAATATAAGTGAAAGTCCTTTCTCACCGAGTTTGTATCTAAAAGCTGTTTCACATTAACAACACTGCTCTAAAGGCCCTAATCTGAAACAGCCATTTTCACGTCAGCATCATCAGGATAGAGCTGCTGTGACATTGATGATGAATTCATTGTACTGCCTTCATTAAAAGTTGAGGGAAATGGTTCTGATTATTTTGGATTAAAAAAATACATCAACTGGGTTTTTGAGTGACTCACTATGAGTAAAGACAGGCATGGCTTTGGTGCTTCTAGGCATGAGTCACGTGTGAACGTGGCCTGCTGGGACCTGTCCGAGGATGTTGAATCGGTATCATGTAAGGGTGATTTCAGGCCATTTCCAAGGCCGTGGCCCCAGATGCCCACACCGAGGTAAATAAGGACATGGCAGATGATAATAAGCGACAGCTGCCTGAGGACACGTTCTCCTGTTTCATATCAATGCATGAATATAAGTGAAAGTCCTTTCTCACCGAGTTTTAATCTAAAAGCTGTTTCACATTAACAACACTGCTCTGAAAAAAGGCCCTAAACTGAAACAGCCATTTTCACGTCAGAATGCATCATGAAGTTACACAGCTAAACCTCAACGTCTCTAATCGACACTCAGGCGCCACAAACCTAGCTGTTGTTCTGTTCCTTTTCATTTCCTCTGACACCTTTTACACTTAGGAGACAGGAGAGATGAAAACGTGTGCATCTTTAAATTAGAGAACGTCTGTACAAAGGACTATCCATTTCTTTTCTTGTCTAGATCCCATATGTTGTGCATTACAGGCTAATCACATCCAGACTTGGAGCCAGGGAATGTCACCACCTTGCTTTTGGTTTTATTTTCCATTGCAAGTTCTGCTCTCACAGGAACAATTATATGTGACTCACATTCCGCTGACTTCACTGAATAATTTCAGCAATTAATCTCGGAGTTAATGTCATAGATGGAATAGGAAGCAAAACATGACCTATGGTCACGAGTGGGGCTATAACAGTACTAGTCCCTGCGGTCACCCACCCAAAAGACAAACAAAAATGAATTTGACTTGGCCGTTTGTGTCGGTTCAGGTCTGAGTTTGTTGGCTGTTTTGCTCAAGTATGACCTTTTGTTCTGTAAATTCAGTCACATCCAGAACACATAATTTTATTGACGTGAAAATGCATCAAAAACAACACATGGGATATTGGGTAATTGGAAGCACTCAAGCGAGCAGAGATTATGGTTTTGGAGGGAAAACTTTTCCATGAATAAACCTTTTAGAAGTCCAAAATAAACCCATCACTCTTGAATCTCTAGTAAAACTGAGAATACCTGAAGATGGGCCTTCCCATCCAATAGATGTAGGAGAGAGTCTCCCAAGTTCAAGTCTATCCCATGATTCTAACACAACCCTCAAGTGTATACATTATGAGAGATAAAGTGACTGAGGTAAACATTGTTTAACAGAACTATTATTGAAGGAATTGTTCACTCACAACGAAAAAATCAACCATTTTAATTTTAATGGTGCTTTTACATCCTTTGGATTGACCCAAATTCCCATTCCCTTTTGTTACTTTGAAAGCGGTAGCCATGATTTTTTTTTGTGTTCCAATAAAAGTCATGTAGGTTTAAAACAACACAAGAGTGATTTTAAAATTAGTGATTTTTGGGGTGAATTATTCACTTAATTCTTCAGAAATATGCTGATGTTATTTTTATTTTAAAATATGAAGACATTCACTCTTATTGTGTTAAGCGACTGTTTCTTGTCACGTAGGGTTAAATGATTCAGTCTATATTTCAATTCAAAATTGCTAAATTTGACATAAGAAGTTGAGTAGTTTGTGCCACTGGATAATTGGTCATGTAACACTATAAAACAGCTGTTAAATATTAAATGTTTAGCTAATTACATCTTACCTCACACTCTTTCACCATTAAAAACGTATAATTATTTGATTAGTCTCAATCATTTGGATATTGACAAGTGCTGTTAGACTGGTGAGGCGGACCAGACTAAACATTTGCATTTTTAAACGTTTTGTCATCCAAACAACAAAGAGTGCAAGAATATCAAATATTAGTGTCTAGTTTTGATTATTGGGGGAACTTGTCCCTCTCAAAGTCTACTGGTTGTTATGGCGCTGTGATATACAAAACAAGCTGGGATAGACATTGAAAAGCACTTCTGTGAATTCTTTGGATGCAGCTGAAACTTTGAAAAAAACCTGAAACCGAAGGTCAGGGTCTTTGGCTAGGGATGTTGCAGTTGACAAAGTGTTGAGGACAGGAGGTTTTACACGGTCCATGGGTCAGCTGAATCTGCAGAAACTATTTTGGGGTAATGTTTGGAGAAAACAGCACAAAGGAAACCAGAAGTTTTGCAAATATGCATTGCAAATGTGCCAGTGCTTGGTTTTATAGGATCAAGACCAAGCGACTGTTTCTTGTCACGTAGGGTTAAATGATTCAGTCTATATTTCAATTCAAAATTGCTAAATTTGACATAAGAAGTTGAGTAGTTTGTGCCACTGGATAATTGGTCATGTAACACTATAAAACAGCTGTTAAATATTAAATGTTTAGCTAATTACATCTTACCTCACACTCTTTCACCATTAAAAACGTATAATTATTTGATTAGTCTCAATCATTTGGATATTGACAAGTGCTGTTAGACTGGTGAGGCGGACCAGACTAAACATTTGCATTTTTAAACGTTTTGTCATCCAAACAACAAAGAGTGCAAGAATATCAAATATTAGTGTCTAGTTTTGATTATTGGGGGAACTTGTCCCTCTCAAAGTCTACTGGTTGTTATGGCGCTGTGATATACAAAACAAGCTGGGATAGACATTGAAAAGCACTTCTGTGAATTCTTTGGATGCAGCTGAAACTTTGAAAAAAACCTGAAACCGAAGGTCAGGGTCTTTGGCTAGGGATGTTGCAGTTGACAAAGTGTTGAGGACAGGAGGTTTTACACGGTCCATGGGTCAGCTGAATCTGCAGAAACTATTTTGGGGTAATGTTTGGAGAAAACAGCACAAAGGAAACCAGAAACTGGCATTGCAAATATGCCAGTGCTTGGTTTTATAGGATCAAGACCCTGGAAACAGTGAAGGAGAATATGCTGGCAGCATGTACAGAGCAGTCATTTCCAGTTCATTCTCCTCTCTCTTTCACTCACTGTATGTCCTTTTTACCTAATAATGTCTTCGAGTTTGGTGGTCTCATAAAATAAATGAATAAATAAATAAATAATAAAAATCAGACGTGAGACTATAGAAAGCCAAACAATGGCTCATGCATCTTTAAAGTCCCTCTGATTCTTTAAAATCAGACAGAAAACATGACCTTATTTCTATTTAAAATGCAGCCATAAATGTTTTTAAAAGTCATTTTATGATCATATGTTTAATGTTTCTATTTTGTGCCTTTAAATAAATTATTAATACAAAATCATTGTAGATGTGATTAAGTGATTATCTGTATACAAATATTAAAATTAAATAATAGACTAATAAAAATGAATGGGATTTATTGATTAAAAAATATGAGTTTGTATACAGTACAGCTCTTTTGTTTACACTAAGACCCACTGTGCATTACAATAGACAACAAATTTATAAATAATTTTTAATATGATCCTTTTAGGCTTCACTTTAAAATAGTCAAACTCGTATTTGTGTTGTTTAAAGATTCGTATGTATAATAGGTTCATTTAAATTGGTTAACTGAAACGCTCAGGAGGAACTCCAGGCTGTGATTAAATTCATGGTAAGGAGAAATGAAGTTTCGTAATCAAGAGTCGAAGTAGTGCCACACATCACGCGAGAGCGCCAGAGAGACGTGCCGGAGAAGAGGCGTGGCCAGATAAAATAACCCCGCCCACTCCACCAGGAAGACTGCGCGAGTTTTTTATAAAGGAAAGGATATGCGCACAAGTTTTGGCAGGACAGAGGGGGCTCTCTGCGGGGCAGAACTATATCAAAGACCCTTCAAACACAGGAATACTCCCACCGTAACTTAACAAACCATCTGTTTGTCAACAGGTATTCTCGACAACCCCCGATTCGACAATGACTGCGACTGTTGTGTCCTCCTTCGACTACGAAGTGACGAATAAGGTAATTTATATTTTTGGGAAGTAGCTTTAAGCATTTTACCAGTCTAAATGAGTGACTAACAGAGCAATATCTCATAAACGTAATACACAAAAGGTAGCAATTGTCTGAGATGCTGTTTTCTGCACCAATGTCAAACTTTTCTGGCTTATGCGCGCGCGCGTGTTAGAGAAGGACGAGAATCTTGCTTGTGTAGCCTACTTTTATCAAGTCTTGTGTCTCTCTGCGGTTATCGGTTGCTAATCGATTAGGAAAGAATAAGGAAAGCTAATACACCAGAATAGTTTAATTCATCTGCGTTTATGCGTCACATAAAGTTGTGCATTATTTGCCGTCTATTCGACTGCACACAACAGGGAGGAAGGCCACAAGTCTAGGTTTCATTTGATTACCGAGTTCTCTATTATGCGAAACATGTTTGGGCTAGACTTCAACTTTTAATAATTAACCTTTCTTAACCACAGTAGGTTTAACCTAAAATGAACAGCACTTTTGTTTGATTTATCGCATGTCAGTGTGTTTTAAAATAATCTATAGGTCAGTTGTGAGCATATAAAGGTATCCATAAGCAATGCACATTGTACTGTGTGAACATGCAGCTTGACTGTGACGCTTTGAGGGGCGTTCACGCAGGACGCGTTCTTGCATTAAAACGCAGCTGGACGAAATGAAACTGAACACAAGGGGCAAGACGATAATGATCTTTAAAAAAGCATCATATGACCCCTTTAAAACTTAAACCGATGCTGAAAGGATTGTTTGCCCCAAACTTACAAACAGTTTACTCACCCATGCCATTCCAATGCAGTGCTATTTTCTTTCTTCCAGGAAACACAAAAGGGAAATTGTGTTTTGATTTAATGAAAGGGGATGGTGGTGTTTAAACGTCTAGCCTCAAAAAAAGTATCATAAATGTAGTTTATATGACTTGTGAGCAATATTTTGAGTCTGTCTGAAGCCGTATGATTGCTGTGTGAGGAACAGACTAAAAACTTGGGAGTCATTATTGCCATCAAAATTATGGGCTAATTTTCATTTTTGGGTGAACTAACCCTTTAATCTTACCCTTAGACGTCATTAAATGTAAACGTTGCGTCGCTATCACGTGACATACGAGAGCCAATAGTGTTCAATGATATCAACCCTATAATGCCCTGCCATATTTTAATAGAATCAACTGCTAATTATATTTGAGAGCTATTACTGATGGGAATATTATCAGTCAGTAACGACTTTAAATTCTCACACAGTTCTGTCATTTGACCTAAATAGAATTGGAATATTGCTCACTATTCAGCATGGAATTTCATGGACAAGTAAATGACAAAATAGTTTTGGTTGAACTATATTGCCATAAAACTTGAAAAACCACCTGACACTTGTTAAACTTGTTGAATATTTGATTTGAAAAAAAAGAAGATACAACACAATGGCCAAATTTGTCCATCAAACATGTGTTGTCTATCATAAAACATGGTGTTCTTATCCCCAATACATAGGCTATATTTTATTACTATACTGTATTTTCCCTTTACATTTTTACAAAGCCAAATAATTTATGAGGTTTTGCAACTTTAATAAAGTAAAATATGGGAAAAAAGTGTTCCGTAGTTACTGGTCGTGCAATAAATCATCAGTTACTGGAGATGATACATGAATATAGTGTGTTTTCATCTTTTATGACTTAATAAACCTTTCACTTTTTAAGAGATTGCCGGGTAGGTTAAAAGTGCAGGATCATTAGTGTTATCTCTTAAAAATATGCCTTAAAGCAAAACTGAATCCAGGCCCTAGACCTGAACTGAAGACAGAAAATACCATCAACATGTAATAAACTCCCACTGGTGGTATCTGGAGCAAAGTGAGTCATAGTCATGCCACATTTTTGAGACATTGTTTTGTTTACTTCATTTTCAGAACAATAAGGTGATGAGCTACAACAATCCCCTCTCCAGTCCCCATTTACAGTCTGTCCCCACCACCGGTGCCAATACCCCCTTTACCCCCACCGGGTCCCTGCTGGACAGGAAGGTGGTGGGTACCCCTTCAGTGGGACTCTACCAGCGTCGCCACTCCGTGTCCTTTACCAGTTCCAAATCAATGCAGAACCAATTTATCAACAGTCTCAAGATGGACGGCTCCTCTTCCATGAACGGGAACAGCAACAACAAGGAGAACCACTTCCGCGACCGGTCCTACTCTGAAACCGGGGAGCGTCTAAGGTCGAACAGCATCACGTGCATTAGTGCCAACGGAAACAGCCAGGTCAACTCAAGCCGCTATAAGACCGAACTCTGCAGACCCTTCGAGGAGAATGGCACTTGCAAATATGGTGACAAGTGCCAGTTTGCCCATGGGATGCACGAGCTTCGTAGTCTAAATCGCCACCCCAAGTACAAGACCGAGCTCTGTCGCACCTTCCACAGCATTGGTTACTGCCCATACGGGCCGCGCTGTCACTTCATCCACAATGCAGAGGAGCGCTGCGGACCCCCTCCTCTCTCCGCCTTCAACAAGATGGAGCGCCCCCGCCTTCATCATAGCTACAGTTTTGCCGGTTTCACAAGCTCAGGTGGCTCCCAGGACAGCCCGACCTCTGTCACACCTCCGCCCATATTTTCCACCGAAGACGTCAACGAGTGGCCCAGCAACCCTTTCACTTACTCGAGTCAAGAGCTTGCCAACCTGTTTGGGCCCAGTTTAGGTGGCACCACTGTTCCTGATCTGCCCGGTCCTCACTCTCCCACCGCACCCTCCTTCTTCAGGCCAATGTCCGAGTCGCCCCCAAGCCCTCCGGATTCCCTCTCCGACCAGGAGAGTTACCAGAGCAGCCTGGGCAGCCAGAGCGGATCCGAGTCACCTGTGCTGGACGCCACACGTCGCCTCCCCATCTTCAGCAGACTCTCCATCTCTGATGATTAAAACGTGCCCTCAGAGATTTCAGGCCTGAGAGAGAGAAAGCACAGAGAGCTGGCGAGAAAGAGAGTCATTTTCCTCCTAGCAATCCCTTCCTGTCTTTGTGTTGTTTACAGCGGAGAAGTGGACTAAAGTACAGTGTTCTCGTAACCACTGAGTCAAATCAGAAAACCTACTACCCTCTAGCATCAACCTTGAGCGTATTCCCAAGCCTCCCTAGACGTCTTTAACATGCCTGATGTAATGCAAAAACAACAAACTGTTCCCCTCAAGGCCCACTCAAATGTTGAGGTCTCGGAAGTCCTCACTGGAACATGTTAAACAAATCCATATTTAGTTCATAGTGTTCAAACTGAAAAGCAGAGTTTTCTTCTTGTTCAAAGAATCTACTGATTATAGCAACAATGTGCTTTATAGACCTGGAAGTGCCACTTTTCTCGCAGAAGACCCGGTAGATCGTCTGGACTTAAAGTGCCTATCAAACAATTAGTTTCCTACTTTTTCGGTCACGTTGATTTTGGGGTAGAAAAGATTTAAAGGAAAAGAATCAAACCCATCTTAGATTTGTATGAATCATTCTGAAAGATATTTGTACATCCAGTGGTGCTAAATGTGCTGTCACCGTGATAATTATCCCTAGAACATGTGATCCCTTACGCTAAAATAGTGTGTTCTGGTTGTTGGAGAGAATATTTGTGCGAGAAGATGTCCGTCCTGTTCATGTTACCACTAAAGATGTGACTTGAGTGGCCACTAATTGTTTCGTTGCAAACAGATCGTTGAAATGTTCTATCATTAATTCAATATTGTATTTCCCCTATTATTGTTATAATATAGTTATTATTGCATCATTACAACTATTGTTGGTATTTTCTGTTTGGAAATGAGAACTTTCAACCTGAAAGTTTTGCTTGCCAGTGCTTATTTAACTTATCAAAATGTATTTATTGCTGATTGTAAGCATTTTTTTTAATTTTGTTTGTATTTATCTGGATAATGAAACAATAGAATATATTTTCCTTTATGTTAAATTATGATCTTCCGTATTAATCGTAAGATTGTGAAGACCTTTTTTTCGTTAAGTTTCAACAGTTAATATATTATACTGCAATGACATTTTGTAACTGCATTTTGATTTATTTTTTTCAAGTGAAACTTAATTTAAAATGAGAATGCAAAGAGGAGTGTTTTGCATTTTATTTATTATTTTTCTCCCTAATGTTGGACTGCAATTTCAGGATGTTTATGCCTCTATAATCCTTTATTATTTGGCTCTGACCGTCTAGAATGTAAACCGAGTTGTCTTGACATAACAGTCCTGTGCCTGTGATTTTATAAATCCAATGTTTAGACTGGGATCCTCTCATTAAGACTTCTTTTGGTATGAACAAATTGCAGACAATAAATGCATTACAGTACCAATCTCATGAACCTCGCGGTGGTCCAAACCTCTGATCGCAGCATTTTGATCTAAATGGACGGTTAATAAGGGAATTGTGAAATATGCATTCATGTATTTATTTTGCCCATTTTGAAACCATATTATGTGCACCAGCAAGCATGTTTTGTTTTGATTTGTTATGACTCAAAATTCATATTTATTTACAAATTTTGGATCACCTCTACTTGTTAAGTGCCTGACAGTGCATTCCAAGAGTCTTGAACCTTTTAGAATTGTAATCCAGTCGTTATATAGATTTTAGTTGAAATTCGAGGTTAACAGGATTGACATTAAGAGAGCTACAGTTGAATGTGTCCTATGTTAGCAGCTACTGCTGTTCACATCAATATGTTTCTTTTGTAATGACAGATTGCAGTTTAAATCAATAAAATACCTATTTATAAGCAAACTGACCTTGTCTTTTTTTTTTTTTTTTTTGGCTCAAAACGGTTTCAAAATCCGTTTTTTTTAAGTTCATCATAGCAAGGCCACTGGCTCTGATACTCAACTCTAATGCAAACAGCTGTGCTTATTATTTCATGCCATATTTTGAAATTTTTACCTGGAGAAATTCGTATTCTTCCACAAACTTGCATTCCACACTGATTCCAATACAGCTGAACACTACGAGACAGGTGGCTGCTAATGAACCAGCTGGAAAGCTCAAACTGTTTTCCTGGAAAAGTGCTCAAACACAGGAAATCAAAATGATGTCCCGGTCCAATAGTAAGGATGTGAAAAGCCCCTTAACTATGTATTTTTCTGGCATGGATGTCTATGGCTTTTTGAATCTCATTTAAATGTACTGGCAATGACGGGACTACTAGATAGAAAGCACAGGCCCCTTGAGAACAGACAGTTTGTTACTGTAGTAACAGTCAGGAGGGGTCTTGTGCTGGGACTAGCAGTCTACAGTACATGTTTGCTCCCGACGTCACTGAACAAGCACCCATGCTCTGCAAACACAGTCAGTCGTTGCTTGGTTTTAGTTTAATTTCCCTTAGAGAGAGAATTCCTGAGGAAAGCTGTGATCATTAATACAATCATAGCAGATAGGAGCCAGATGGCCATCTGAGTAGTACAAAGTTCAGCATTTCCATTGCTTTAGCCTTTGGTCTTAAAAGAAACAGTTCACCCAAAATGGAAAATCGTGTTGTTATTTGCTAACCAATTTTTACTAGTTTCCATTGATTAAAAATTAGCTTTTACTCTACTGTTCATAATAAGATTTTTAAAAAGAAATGTAGCACTTTCAATTTAGCAAGGATGCAATAAATGGATCAAAAGTAACAGTAAAGACTTTTAGATTAATATATTTCAAAGAAATGCTGTTCTTGTATCACAGTTTCCTCACACAAACAAGTAGCATCTGTTTTCAACATTGATCATAAGACATATTTCATGAGCACCAAATCTGCATATTAGAATGATTTCTGAAGGATCATGTGACTGAAGTAATGATGCTGAAAATTCAGCTTTGCATCACATGAATTACATTTGAAAATATATTAAAATATAAAACAGGTATTTTAAAATTTGATAATGTTTTACAAAATTAGTTTTTACTGTAAGAAAAAAAAATTGAATAAAAAATAGGGTGAAAATAAAATAAAATTTGACATTATTACTGTTCATTCTGCTTAAAGACTAGTCATATGAAATTATCATGTAATTATATTTTACTCAATGTTTTTTTTATTATTAATATATTTACTATATAAATGGGTCTTTATACACAGAAATATAAACAGTAGCTGCCTTTATTATTTTAGGAAGGGGATGATAATATTTTGGGGGTCTGTGGATTCATAAAGTTTGAAAACCCCTGCTTGTATTATAGGACTGTCATTGGATCTCTTTTTCATGAGGGAGATAATGACGACATAAAATTAATTTTTAGGTGAAGTCTTTAAAAAGTTAGGTAGCAAAGCATAACAGCAATCCAGTATTTGGATTTGTCATTTTAGGGAAAAGTGCTGTAATTGTTAGTTATTCTGTCAAGAACACACAGTTAGTGTCCATTCGCACCAGGGCTGTGGGTCACTGGGCCTTTAAAGGGGTCATATGATGCGATTTAAATTGTTCCTTTCTCTTTGAAGTGTTACAAGCTCTTGAAGAAGAAGATCTGTAAAGTTGCAAAGACTAAAGTCTCAAATTCAAAGAGATATTCTTTATAAAAGTTAAGAGTCAACCACGCCTACCTAAAACGGCTCGTTCTAACACGCCCCCACATGTCTACGTCACGATGTGGG
>NW_015650705.1:473078-493026 GCF_001515625.1 Sinocyclocheilus rhinocerous | reverse complement strand
CATCACAATATGGTAAGGGGCGTAACATTTCCGTCACATGCTTGAGGTATTCGGCCAATCATAACGCACTGGATAGCTGGCCAATCAGAGCACACCTCGCTTTTCAGACCGATGAGCTTTGTAAAACTCGACGCATTTCAGAAAGGCGGGGCATAGTGGAGAAACAATAATGTACAGTATGGGGAAAATAATGTGTTTTTTTAACCTTAAACCGCATAAACACATTTCATTACACCAAATACACAAATTAATATTCTTTTTAGCAACATCATATGACCCCTTTAAGAACAGACATGAGGCCAAAGTCGCAGTTGGGCAATACTGTCTGCATAGACTTCGTAATTCCTCTATCAGCTTTTTTTTGTTCCTCTGAGTGTTTCAGAGGGCAATGAATAAACAAAAAAGAGCTCAGCTCTGGAGTTCACAGTATCAGAAACTTTATAATGATTTGCACTTGAAAGGGAATTTCGGGGAGTTTTAAATTTAGGGAACGTGTGGTTCTTAGAATAACCTCAAGCCTGTGCAATACCTAAATAAGCCTCACAAAGCAGAAAAAAACCCAAAAGGTTCTGAACAGAAGTGACTTGAGGTCACAAGTATCCAATTTTATCAATTCAAAAACAAACACTGCTAAAAAAAAAGAATTAAGGCTAATTGAAATATACTGATATTCGACAGAAAGCATTCAAATCTCTTAAACCGAAGTATAGTAAAACCCCAAGCAGAAGTGTGCATGATCTTTTTGTGTGGTTGGTTTGTATTGTGGCACTCAGAGAAAGCCTGATGTGAAGGATGAGCACAGATCACCATGGACTTTGCACCCACGTCAGGATCTCATGACTCTCTGCTCTGATTTTTATGTTCAGTGAACTTTTTTTTTTCCTTCAGAGCCTTCTGTTTTGCAGGAGAGGAAGGAGTTTCTTTGGAAGGAAGGAGAGTTTTCCTCCCTTCGGTAAAGGCACAGGCAGCGATATCGCCAGAGGTCGACCATTAAAAGATCTGTCAAAACATATCAACTCTAAGCCTGCTTATGAGGGGGAAGGCAGATATACAGAAAGAGTATAAAAGAAAAAGATACACACCTACTCAGCACTGCATGTTGGGTTGTCACAACTGACTTTATCTGCTGGCCGAGAGAGCTAAAGATGTCACTGTCGTTTGCACTGTCAGCAGAATCTGCTAATGAGATGATAATACAATCGAGTTTGGAAGACGTTGAGTTTGAGTTTGAAAATCAGTCTCATTTATTAGTGTTAGAAGTCTATAAAAGCTGTATTAGGAAGGAACAGATCATAAATATAAATACAAAGAAATGTGTCAATGTGTATATGAGCACATTTACAACCAAAAGCAAAACAAGACGAAAAAGGAGGAACCACCCAAAATAACACCATTGTTCATCTAATCAGACAAACTTCCCTTTAAGGCCAAGGAACCATGGGAATAGGAGTCATGGGAATAGAAGCCATGGCAACGGCCAGTCAGGGTCAAGAAACGTTTGTTCAGGACTGCTGTCTTATCACTCGACCAGCGAGAGGAAATATACATCTGTCAATCAATAGCTGACTGATGCTGCAGTTTTCTAACTGGATGAGAACTGAGGTCATGTTCTGCGAAGGGGAGTCTGGGTCTGGGCCTTGTGTCTGTCGCTCTTTGCTGATCCACCACATGTTCCTGCAATGTTTAACCATGGCTTGTACCTGAAAGAAACTCTAGAGCAATCAGTATTTAATTCTTAGGAATATCTATGGTGGATGATAAATTTTAAATTCTGTATGCCTCATGCTAGTATCTATAGTCATCAAAAATGACCATCGAAATAACCTTGATGTTCAAATGAAGATAATGTTGTTATCTTCCGATAATGGACGGCATTGAGAGTTTAACTGACATAGAAGCCACTTCAAATTTGTTAAAAACAGGAATAACAGCCACTGTGCTCTGCAGCCAAAGGAAGTTCTTAACAAGTAGAGGGTGTGGCCTGGGAAAGGTTGTAGATGAACCCCGTCCTCACTCTGATTGGCTGATGGTGGATGATAAATTTTAAATTCTGTATGCCTCATGCTAGTATCTATAGTCATCAAAAATGACCATCGAAATAACCTTGATGTTCAAATGAAGATAATGTTGTTATCTTCCGATAATGGACGGCATTGAGAGTTTAACTGACATAGAAGCCACTTCACATTTGTTAAAAACAGGAATAACAGCCACTGTGTTCTGCAGCCAAAGGAAGTTCTTAACAAGTAGAGGGTGTGGCCTGGGAAAGGTTGTAGATGAACCCCGTCTTCACTCTGATTGGCTGAAGCCCTGGATCTGTTCCTTGGTTTAAAACACTTTCTGGGTTTTTATTCCCTAGAAAACACAAAAGCATAACAATTAATTTTTATATTTTTAGTGGGGCTTAAATCATCAAAACGTCTAGGAGATGTGAAGAGACTTTAATATTTTAAAACATTTTGTTGGTTAAATAACAGCCAATGTGATGCAACGAACACGCAACAACCTATTCTGGATAAAATTGATAAAAATAGGAAATTATAATCACAGAGGTCCCCTGTCACTGTCACTGTCAGTAAGTAACTTATTATTATTTTAATTATAACTTGATATTTTTAAAGTATGAAAACAACATGAATACAAATGATACATTTCTAAAAACCTGGCATCTGCATTTTGAACGGCAAGATTTCTCTTTATCACTTTATTTGACCTATGAGCAACCCTTTAGTGTTGACAACTGTCTCTCTAGTTTACCTTAGTAAGTTAAGTGACTCATGTTTCTGGTAAATGATATAAAAAAAAATGCACAACAGACATGACAAGAAAAATAGGGGTTGGTTTTACTTTGGCAGAGACTGACATCATGAAGGTATTATACAGAAATATACAGTATACACACAGACATTAATTTGAGTGAAAGTTTGTGGGAGGAAAAATCAATCCTCCACAGAGCCTTTAGGTCGAACCCCCATTGTAATCTACGATACTTTAAGTCTTGGTGAGGAACTGAAACAGTTAAATGTCCAATATGAATTCCTATAAAACCCAAGCAAACATACTCCTAGTGAGCAGCTGAGGGAAATGAGCACCAAATTTAATGTGGCCAGGCTTGTGGGAGAAGACAGTGTAGAACATGGCTAAGTACACATCCAGCTATGTTTTACTACTGTCATTCCTGTGGCCGTGATGCTTATTATGAAACCTCTTGATGCCCAAGCTCTGGTTTTTCATGAGAAAAACGTCTCCCATGAGGCTGGGTGCTAGTCTTGTTTCATTTTCAGTCTAAACCTCATGATGGGGCCCTAGAATAGAAGGCAAATACATGAGCATCAAACTTCCAGTGAAGCCCCACTCCTAATGGCAGCGATAAACATCTGTATCGGGTGGAAGATCACTGTTGGCACTCCCATTGGTAGTCCCTGCATTGCTTATTTGTATAAAGCTGTCGCATCAGCAACAATCTCTGTTACTTGTGTCTTGGAAATCGCCGGCTTTCACTGAAAATGACTGCTGTCCGTTGCTTTGACATTGCACTTTGTTATCAGTGTGTGAACGCCCTTAGGATCCATGTACACTGCACTGTGCTAAAGCTAGCACAACCTTTGAGTGATATTAGCATCCCACACACTGGCAGCTTCCATGCTTGGAGTAATAACAGGCATGACTGATTTCTCCAGTTCCCCGTAACAACAACAACAACCAGTAAAAACACATGACACGTCAAAACAAGAGGGTTTGTATTGGCTGAATCCTTCAGAACTGACTGGTGATTTAACATGGCTGGTATCCCAAAGTTGTAAGCATGAACATGCTGCTTGCAAACCTAATTTTTTTTACTTCATCTGGTTGCGTTTCCATTGCGTCACTCTACAGCGGCAAGTCTGATCCCCTCCCAGTATTACGACATCTATTCAATCTGGAGATAAGCAAACCCATAAACATACTTGAACAGAGTGTAGATGGATGTTGACTGGATCTCCAAACTAGTCTCTATATCAGACGCAACACATTAGTTTCGAGAGGCAGCGCCCTGCTAATACCATGAAGCAGAGTGGTCGGGAAATGCTCTCCAGCAAGTGGGCCACTCATACTCATGTGCTCTGCATTTTCCATTTGACTGCCTCTGTACAGTACGGTCTCTGTAATCACACCAGCAGCATGAGACAAACCGTAAATGTTTACATATGCCTTCAAGGGGGCCGCTCCAAAGTCACTTCATATCCAGCCTTTCTCTCACCCTTTGTCACACTCAGACAAGCGCACACTGTGCTGTTAACAAGAATAGATGAGAGCTATTACGCTTTTTTATTACTCAATAAAGCAGAACACATGGGGCAAGTCCTAGCAAGAGTGGCGAGACAGGAAATAGCGAATGGAAACCTGTAGCTCAGGAGGGGTGTACATGGCCTGACGCTCACCGTTCTTCATGCTGCCCCTTTTGGAAATGGCATTTAAGAGCTTTGAGAACTTGGTAGTAGCACAAGTGGACATGACGTAGTACAGATATAAAATAAGTGATCCGGTTTTCAAGGCCCAGCTCGCTGAACCAGGACAAGCACAGAGTGAACAAGAGACGACTTCTCTTGAGGGCTCTCGCATTGACCCCAGCGACTCTGCCTCTTTGATTTATGGAACTCAGATGGAGTCTGGAGAGCTGGGAGGAGGAGATAAAAGGTTTCTTGAAATGAACACCTTTAGTGAAACCTGCTGCTGTATAAAGTAACACAGAAAGGGCCCCTTCACCTGGTGCACTGCAGTCCAGAAAACTTCTCATCAGTAAGACAGACTGGGCACTGAGAAACCAGAACTGCGGAGAACCTGTGAGCCCCATCAGAATGTGTTTTTGCATTTAGGAAACAGAAAAAAAGATTAGTAAACCCCCTTTGCTCATTGGCCCGAGCTATTCTGGGTTCAGTAAAAACAAAACCCCCACAATAATCAAACCTAACTGCTAAATTACAGAGATGAGCAGTTCGAAAAACGTCTCACAATCATGGGAGCCTTTACCCCACAGAACCACAGCAGAAAAAGGCATCCAGATCCAATGCTGATTGCTAATAATGAGTCAGTGCGTTACTGGCCAAGACACATGGTACAGCTCTGTAAAATCCCTCTACTCCTCACCCTACTGGAAACAATGAGTCAGCCAAGGCCTTTTGTTTCAAGTTTATCTGTGTGAAAATAATGTGAGGCTCCAACTTAGACACGCTGGGTAAAAAAAAAAGTTTTTTTTTATGTTGCTCAGGCTTCAAATAAGTTGCTTAGTTTGTCTTGAAAATAGGCCGTAGGTCTTGGATCCTCTGCCATGCTTTCCTGACAGGATGAAGAGTTTCGTTGTTCCTGCAGATCCCATTGAACGTGCGAATCCTCCATGTGGCCTGGCAAAGGGGCAAATTAATAAGGGCATTGTTTTGTCCTTTGTGAGCCAAGGCTGGGGACATCAGCAAAAAAATTTCTGATTTAGAAATGCTCCATTTCCTCTGGAGATTTGAGGACACTGCGGCTTTTCAGCGGAGACAAAATATGAAGAACAGAAAGTTGTGTAATTGCCCTTACATAACCTCGATATAAATTTTACGAACTGGATGATAACCACCATTAACAGTAAGCACCATTGTTTGCAGGCTTGTTTTTCATTGGAGGTAGGATCAGGATAGTTCATGTAGCTCAACTTAACCTCATTCTTTGTAGGCTAGGCCTCAGGGATCAGGAAGACGAATCCAACTGACAGGGCTCTGTCTGGGTTTGACTCGCAGTCTAAAGCCTCGTACACACCGGGACGATTATCATGCGCGCTTATTGCCAGCGTTTTTCGAGACGTTTTTTGATGCGTCTTGTGTGTTCATACCCAAGCGATTTTCGCTGGCGATGAGCCGAGTGAACATGCAAATTCACTCCCTGGCATTAGATGGCGCTTAATGAAAAACAGAAATACCCCGGTACACATCGAATCCTATTTGATCTGCAATTCATCTCCATAACAAATCCCTCTTATCGAGATTTTTGTAGTCGCTGTCGCTGTCGCGTTTGTCATAAAGCCCTTTGTGTTCAGACAGCAATGAGACCAGCAGCTCTACATTCAACTTGCCTCGATGCATCTTGTTCGTCGTTAGGTATCAATGTGTGCTCGACAAGACCGTTTTGTGATTGAGCGCCACCAAGTCGTGTTTTACTGTAACTTCAGCAGCTCCAGGCACGTGAACAAATGCGTCAATCTCATTGGTTGGCCAGTTTTTCACGTGGCGAGGCAAACCCAAAAAAATTAGCCCGAGGCATTTAAAAAAAATAAATAAATAACGCTTTTACGCCTGGCGTTTTGTGTGTCGGTGTGCACACTTACATTGGCGCCCTTTGTTTAGTCACGAGGCATTAAATGCGCGTGATTATCGTCCCGGTGTGCACAAGCCTTAAAAGTGTACCGCACAGCCCATTTTACTTTCAGGAGTTTGGGCTTTGGTACCCATGTATGCAATGCCCTCTGCTGAAAGCAGAACACTGAGTCCTGAGAGTACGGACATTTGCAGCTGTGACAGGGTGAGTCATTCTGTTTAGCTCTTAAATAGAAAGGGGGTTTCTGTTCAACAATGACACTTGCACATAAGTACAGACAGAAATCTGCACGTGTGCTTAAGTGTACGCACACACATACACTATGTCTCAATGAGTACTGGTAAACCAGCACCTGTGAAACGAATGAATCTTAAGGGAAACATGGCTAATGCAGAGGCTTTCGTTTGTTACTTCCATATTCACATGGATGCACGTGTGGCTGGAATACAGAGCAGCAGCTGCAGTCTGAGATGTGAGCAAATGACGGTTCCTAGAAGAAAACCCACCAGTTCTTGCACGTCTTTTCACCAATTGACCCGGCAAGAAGGAACGAATTTCCAGAAATTACCCAACACCTGGGTAAATCAGTAACCAAAAATTAACCGCCTCTCAGCAGGACAATTCTCTCAATGTCTAGCTAATATGAGCTTGGGGAAGTGTCTCAAAACATAACTAAAGCGTGAAGTTCAAAGCAGCAAACATTGTGCTTTGGTGACATTTTGATCAGGTTCCAATCAAGCTTTTGCAAACAGGTCGGTTCTATGTTGGTCATCAGTGACAATGCAAAACACAATTTTGCATTAATGTATATGTGTTAACAACCTAGTCATTGATATTTTTAATTATTCCATATGGGAAACACAAATAACACATTGTAGATATGGTTTTCCAAAGTCTCAGCATGATATAGGGCTGTGTGTGAGGTTTTAGGGTTTGGTGGGGAAATGTAAAAAAAGGATGTTTTCTTGTCTGCTGCTTTCAGTAACTTATTTTCTGTAGAAACCATAACGATTTTCTTCTGGAGAAAACAAGCAATTACACAACATGAACAAAATGAAACATGGCAGTCCAGAAATATGATCTTCCAAACAAAATAAAAGTAGGGGAAGGTATGGGAAAAACCCAGAATCCACAAAAAGAGAGAAAGTAAAAGAGGAAAAGAGCAACATTGACTGACTGAGAGAGGGAAAGTAAAACTTGGATAGAGGAAAGCAAATGAGAGTTAGAAGGAGGCAAAGAAATGAAAAGTCGAGAGAGAAAGAGAAAGAGAAAGGGTAGAGGGGGAGAGAACAAAGCCATCTTTGTGAGCCGCTGAGAGAGTGGAACACAGCCAGGGCTTAGGGGGTGTTTCACAAGAGTACACTGACTGCATTCCTGCAATGTGATTATGGCCACATTTAATTTATTCTCCTGCAGGAAACACACTTAACCCTTCACTGTCCATCGACCCTCATCAACTGGTCCTGAACCTGAAATCTTTTCCTTTATAATTATCCAGTAAGTGAATATTATGCAAGTAAAACTATTTCGTTATGACCTAATGCAGCTTGCCAAAAGAACCAACTGTAGACTCTGTAGTTCCTGGTGATTGTTTTACAGTCATTCACTGACTTTGCTTTGTGTTTTGCGGCGTCAGACAGCTCTAAATCCAGGCTAATTCGGCCTAAAGCGATTACGCTGGGGATTCCCAGCACTGGATATTCTTTACATACACAAAGGCAGATCTGAGGGGAAATTTCACGCACTTTATCTGAAACGAGAAGTATTTATTAAGCAAATTTGTTAGAGCAACTCAAAACATGCCAAAGCATGTAACTTTAGGGAAGAACCTGATGAAATTTACCTGGAGGACACAATCTTTTTGGTTGGTCTTTTAAAGAGGAAAGATTTTAAAGAATGTGGTCACAGATTTGTTTCTGATGCTTTTTTGATAAATATAAAAATATGAAGGAAGCAAGAAAATTTTTATAAACAAGGTAATAAGCTAATAAGATATATACTTAGTATATTTGTATATTTACAACAATATATTTGTGCAACTTT
Organism: Sinocyclocheilus rhinocerous; assembly: GCF_001515625.1. Taxonomy (NCBI): domain Eukaryota; kingdom Metazoa; phylum Chordata; class Actinopteri; order Cypriniformes; family Cyprinidae; genus Sinocyclocheilus; species Sinocyclocheilus rhinocerous. The sequence goes on along the minus strand of NW_015650705.1, from coordinate 484,650 downwards.
TGTTTTTTAAACCAACAGTTAAGTATAAACTAAAATGGGTTTTTTTCTCCACCAGGCCAAACAGTTCTGAGCTTGATGAATAACGGCACCATTCATGCAGTTCAGTACAGCGCAAATACAAACCACTTCATGCTCCGATTTCTCAGCATGGTTAGCCAACCACAATCTGTACAGGAAAGCCATGTTTGGTGAAATGGTTTTAGTGATGTGGCGACTCAGAATTTTACTGATGTGGCAACTCAGAGTCTTTTTTTTTATTTATTAGATTTATTTCGTAGCTTTTTTGCCTTTATTACGATAGGATAGTGAGTAGACAGAAAACGAAGTGGGAGAGAGAGAGGGGGACGGGATTGGGAAAGGTCCACGAGCCGGGACTCGAACTCAGGACGGCCAAAGCGCAGTGACGCTATATGTCGGCACCCTGCCTACGAGGCTATCGGTGATCACAACTCGTAACATTTTGATGCTTGGTCAGGAGCCTTTGGCGTCACTTTTGAATGCACAGAGTACCCCTTTAGTGTCATTTTTCGATGTGCAGGGTTCTCCATTGTGTCAATAAGAAACCTTTGGCGTCAATATGCAGACGTTGTTGAGAAGTGGGTTGGTTTAGCGTAGGGGTGGGGTTAGGTGCTCCAAAATATCTAAGAAAGTATAAATGTATATAAAAGCATTTCTATTTTTACAAATGCATGCAACTGAAAGGCAACGGAGTACCCTGCGTGTCGAAAAATGACACTAAAGGGGTACCCTGTGCATTAAAATGTGACCCTCAGGGGTCCTGACCAAGTGTCAGCATGGGACAAGTTTGGAGTGAGAACTAGAAACAGCACCCATTCGGCCTGATGATGGAAATTACCAGAATCAATACAACTGTTCTGAATTTTCTCATTTAAGGCAACAAAATAGATAATTCCACATTAAGTAATTTCAAAAGATCTGCATAGAAAGCATAAGTAATTTCTGCAGACTTGTGTCTTGGGCAAAGCTGTGCATTAGCTTGATTTGTTGAGCCGAGCTTGATGGCTGCTGACCTCTTTGGTTAGGTCTGTTTCCCAAGTCCTGGAAGACCACACACAGATCTGTCAGCTAGAGAAGACAACCCCTATTTTGACGGGCCCACCTCAGCTCCCTCTGTGATTCTGTGTGTTTACACCTAACACAAAGAGAGGGAAAATGGGATAATGAAGAGAGAGCAGCACATCATTGGGGTTGACCACTCCCTGAGGCCACAAATATGGTAGCCAACTCATTCTCGAGCCACCTCTCCATACAGTCTTGTATACTCCCCTCTTCATCTCTACCCAGTTGCTGGGAATGAAAAAGAGAGCAGTTGAGAGGGAGAGGTAGGGTGGGGGGCAAAACCATTGCTGGACTAAATAAAATATCCTCTCCAAAGGATCAAAGCTGAACTTGGCAATTTAATTCCAAGAGGCTAATGCCATTCCCAAAGGCTTCCCTTTGCCTCCAGCCATCTAGGCCTGTTATCCCTCTCATTAAAGGCAGAGTCTTAGGCTGTAGTGTAGCAACAGGAGCAGCATTATTCCAGACCTGCTTTTCCCTGCCCATTACGGAAAGAAAGTTATGTCTGTCTAACCACAATCCAATGAGGTTGGACCAACAGTACTGTCATTTAGAGGTATTACATAATAGTTTTCCAAATGAATCTAATAGAGCATAGGTGGGGCTGAGGACAATTATAAAGTTCCATTGTTTTAGCTGTGCCAGTACAGCTGAAGTTCAGCTTCTTGGGAAACAGAATGTTTTTCAGCGAGGCCAAGTCTTAGTGCAGACGCTCCAAACCATGTATGGGCAACTAGCTTTGGCAATCAACTATAAAATGTAGTGATATCGATTATTAGCCAATATTAGAGATTATTATAAATTCATTAGTATTGGATGATATTGGAGATACACAAACACTGATTTCAACATTGATAGTAATAAGAAATGTTTAGCACCAACCCAGTATATCTGAATGATTTGTGAAGGATCATGTGACATTAAAAACGGGATCGATGGCTGCTGAAAATTCAGCTTTGCCATCACAAGATTAAACTACACCTTATTATAAATAAATGCAGCATTGGTGAGCATATGGTTGAGCATAACACATTCAGATTGTTATATTCTTGGGGAAAAATAATTTTTCATACTGAACATTATAATGTTGTGATGCTTAAATGTGTAGCACATTAGTATGTTTTTTTAGACACAACATAATGAATACTACTACTACTACTACTACTACTAATAATAATAATAAATACAATAATCTTTATTACAATTTAAAATAATTAAATTCAGAGCTGTAAGTGAGCTTCATTACATCAGTTGAACCACTTTGTTCCTGTTGAACAAAGCTTAAAAAAAAATCTTTGCTCTCAGCAATACGTCAAGAGAAACAATTATACAATGAAAAGCACTGTTTAAATGTTTTGAATCAGCTATTTGCGAAGAGTTCAGCAAGAGTGCAATATTTAAATTCAACATCATACCAAGAGCAAAGGTCTGTGAATCTGGTACAGAGAGGGTATAATTCATGTTGACAAAATGAGGGCTGAAAGGTGCAAATAAAACTTTAAGTGAACAATACTGTATATTAGAAGGCAATCAGAAACTGGAAGACACTAAACATTGGGCAAAATTATGAGGACATGTGTTAAAGGGATAGTTCACCCAAAAATGAAAAATACCCCATGATTTACTCACCCTCAAGGCATCCTAGGTGTACATGACTTTCTTCTTTCAGACGAATACAATCGGAATTATACAGTATATATATATATATATATATTTTTTTTTTTAAATGCCCTGGCTCTTCCAAGTTTTATAATGGCAGTGAATGGGTGTTCTTTTTCAATAGTTAGCTGAAGCTAGAGATTACTGTTTATAAAGTTTAAAATATGGATAATTTTCTTACAAAAACACATCAATTTGCTTCAGGAGGCCTTTATTCACCCCCTGGAACCATGTTGGACACTTTTTATGATGGATGCATGCACTTTATTGGGCTTCTTTTGGACTATTGAAAAATAACACCCATTCACTGCCATTATAAAGCTTGGAAGAGTCAGGGCAATTTTTAATATAACTCTGATTGGATTCGTCTGAAAGAAGAAAGTCATATACACCTAGGATGCCTTGAGTGTGAGTAAATCATGGGGTAATAGTGTTGGGCGATATGCTCAATTTTCATATCGTCAGCCTGTGAGATTGCCGATACACGATATTATCGTGCTAATTTATGTAATTATTTACTTAGTTTCATTGCGAGAAAGTGAACCAACTCCAGCGTCAGGCTAAAAGCAGCCTAATGTTTTTAATATGACTGAATTTGTATTTAACATGATAACAAATTAATAAAATCATCGTAAGTTACTAATTATAATGCTTACATTTCCTCAGTTATTCAAAAAGCAGCTACAGAAAACGAGCAAAGAACATTACATTACCAAAGAACATCTTCACAAGCTCAGTCTAGCGCGAGTTTATGCACTTTAAAAACACTCCCGTTAAAATCAGTGAATATACACTATATGATGAATAAATCTCTTATACTTACATCGCACGTACATCTGCACTTTGTTGTTTATGAGGAGAGAATTCGCAAGTCAGAATTCAGTCAGCGCGCGCTGAACAACAGAACTCCGCTGTTTCAGTGATGACTCATCTGAACGCCTCTGATTGGCCATTGCATTCATAAGCTCAGCATAATCGTATGTGATTGGTTAGAACGTGCAATAATGTAAAAACGCGGAAAAATAAATATAATGCAACAAATAAGCCCTAATATTAATTAGATAGTATTACTAGCCTGATAATAATAATAATAATAATAATCGTCTTGCTATCGTCAAAGGCATCAGCCACAGGCGATATCTCTGTCTATCGTCGATACGCAATACTATCGTCTATCGGCACAACCCTATGGGGTAATTTTCATTTTTGGGTGAACTATCCCTTTAAGAGATAGTGGGAACAGAACAAGAGAGAGAGATGTATACAGCTAAAAGGGAGAAATAGACAGCTAATCCCTACAAGCAGCTGTTGTGTTCTGACCTACACCAGAAGCTGCCATCTGTGACCTCACTAACACTGGTGTAAAGGTTAATCATTAAAGTGCATATACACCAACACTCATCTCTTAGGTACAGAGAGGTGTATGACTAACCCCATGACAACCCCAGGTTATCTAACACTGCAAACCGACCCTGAATCACGCTTTGAGCATAAGGAGTTTAATTTTCTGCATAGAATTCAGGTACTACTTCAAATACTAAACCTCAAGGACATTATCCTCAAGATAATTATTTATTTATTTTTAATCAGGGTAGTTTGGAAGAAGGCTACATCATTAAAACCTGTACAAAGTATTGCTGAGGCTCTAGGTGAGGACTTCCAGCCTCTGATGCCCCACTCTGGTTAAGCCCAAAGTATACGTGAGGATCCACGGCGTACAGTGTGGTTGACGCAAATACTATCACCAGAATTGTACGCACGTGCTGTACACGCACCACTCCAATTTTTTGACTATGTGTACTTTGTAAGCGCAGGTTGTATATACACATTGAATTTTGTTTTGCACTAATCACTTGTTCCACAAGGTGGCGACACTGGACCAGTACTACAATAGTGTTTTTTTTTGTTCCCCACCACTCACAATGGTACTTAAGATGATATGGAGTAGATGATTCATCAGTTCTCAACAGCTAGAGCACAGCAGCAGTCGTCACAACAGGAATCTGTTTTTGATGCCCTTACTCTTGTCTGACCAGGATAACTTCAAGGTACACTATACATATACCATAATTAGAAGGCTTTGCATTGATTTTCAGTGATTGGTTCAGTTTAAGGAGCACTTGGGTAACACTCCTTCATTCTCCTTCCCCACCTTTGGCACTTCACCCATTGTGTATGCACATAAGCAGACATGCAGTTCCAGTAGACCAGGGGTGGCCAATCCTGTTCTGGGTAGGTTAGCGGCAGAGTTTAGCTCCAACCTGCACCAGCACAGCAGCTTGGAAGTTTCTAGTAATCTGGAAGACCTTGATGATCTGATTCAGAGTTTAATTAGGATTGGAGTGGAACTCTGTAGGATAGTCCCCCACCAAGGGCAAAATTGGACACCCTGGCAACAAAGACTTAATTGCATGCTCAGGAAAGGGACCAGTCAATTTTAAAACTGTAGTGGAGGAAAGCCAATGCTAAGGAAACCTGTTCCTGGTTGAGGGAGCTGATATAGAGCCCATTTCAGTCGATGCCTCTTAGCTGTTCATTTACAAATGAACAGGAAAACGATTGCCTTCAACACAAAGAGTAAAGGTCATTGCACACTGAGTCCGAAAATTTTGTCCGAAAATTTTGTCCGAAATTTTCGCACGTTAAAAAATAAATACGACCTCGTCCTGTTCCTGGTTGAGGGAGCTGATATAGAGCCCATTTCAGTCGATGCCTCTTGGCTGTTCATTTACAAATGAACAGGAAAACGATTGCCTTCAACACAAAGAGTAAAGGTCATTGCACACTGAGTCCGAAAATGTTGTCCGAAATTTTCGCACGTTAAAAAATAAATACGACCTCGCGTTATGTCAATCACGGTTACACACTGCCTCCGAAATATTCGTCCGTCATAAAAAAATTCGGATCGGGTTCGATTTTTTCAGTTTTTCGCATCTGTAGCAAGCATTTTGAGAGGTGTTTTGACTCCATTTAGTGCTGTTTTGCGAATTTTTTCACAACGGATTAATTAATACGCATCGGACTCAGTGTGCAAGGTTTCTGTGCGTGACAAATTTTTAGGATTTCGAGTACGAAAAAACGCATACGAAAATTTCAGACTCAGTGTGCAGAGACCTTTAGTGTTGATGGTCCGTGAAATAGTCTATTTCCAAATTTCCTGGTGGTGCTGCCAAATATCAATAAGCCATTTAAAGGCAATCCACATGGATTTAGAAGGTGTGCCAGAGGCAATCTCTGTGGTGGTGGATTGTCACATGATACCCAGTAGTGGTGCCACAATGAAAAGCTACATTCATATCCATCTCATGGATTGACCGGGTTATGCCACTGGCCATGAACATACAGGAAACCTAGCACGCCTCAATTAGATCTGCACTAACACATGAGTTTCTTCCAAATAGGCCACAGAAAGTTTGGCCATACAACTTCCTTTGTAGCCTATGTAGCAGACTGTCTGTTTAGACATTCAGTCTATAGTTGAAGCAAATTCACCTTTGCCAAAAATTCAGGTGTGACAAGTTCAATCAATTCAATTCGATAAGAATGAGACCAAGCTGGACTTCAAGAAAAGCTGAAGTTCAGCAAGTTGCACAACATTCATCATGTTGTACAGAATGTTGTACTCATACATTCAAATGACCAGTAAAGAAATACATTTTTTTCAAGTTTACCGGCAAGACATGAGTGGTACACCACAATACGTCCTTTTTGCCAAATGGTGGTTCTACCAGAGAACTATTACAGTACTAACCCAATACTCACAAGTCATTCTGTAATGACTTATACGTCCTTTTTGCCAAATGGTGGTTCTACCAGAGAACTATTACAGTACTAACCCAATACTCATTCTGTAATGACTTGGCCTTGGGCCTTGGCTGGAAGCAAGCACAAACTTTGATTCAAATTTATTGGATTCCTTTGTAGAATTCTTCTTATGCACATGCTTTGTTCTTGCTTTGGAAACATTAATAAAAAGCAAAATATGATACACCACAAGTAACAAAGGAGGAAGCAAAAGGCATTAAAATCAAGAAGTCCCATTACGGAAATATGTTTTACAATCCCTCAGACTGGATAACAATTCAGAAATTCATACAGGGGAAATGGTAATAAAACACCTCATTTTGTTTGATAATGACTCATAGTTGATAGGAATCTGACTCTTGACTCTGTAGTAACTGGTCCAACACTGCAAAAACTGCATTTTCCTAAGAAAAATAAATTAGGTTTAAAGCAAAAATCTTTAGCACTATTTCACACATGCATCTTTCTCAGCCCACTTGCCACTGACCTCATACAAACAAAGGTTTCTATACATATGTTAGACTTGTTGACAAGTTCTAAGTCGGTAGACCCTGGACTAGCAAGGCTTTGTGAGATCATTAGACCATAAAGCTCAAGAGTTTTGTTCTCAAAGTGGCAATTTGCAAATCTCAGGCGATTACCAGCTAATCTGTTACCATTATGAAAAGGCTTGTTTGTGATTAGTTGATAAGACATATGAGGCATACGTTTGAAGCATAAGATGTGTATACAGTAGCATACACTGTATTACTATCAGCATTGTGACCTACATTATTCATAGTGATACATTTTCACAAACCTTTTGATATAGGTGTTCTGAGAGTCTTTAGAGCTCATTGTCTGCTGAGTTATTAAATGAATGCTCCTGATATTTATTTAAGCGTGAAGCTCTAAGCTCAGTTAAATAAATCAGCATGTGCTGAATAAGACTGAGAGGCATATTTATGATTAATGTCAGCATGCTTCTATCATCTGGTGCTACGGCGCTTACTGTAACATAAGAAAGCAGGTTTGAGTCACTTCTTACTCATAATGAGATAAAAAGGGCGAAAATATGGAGACGGACAGATAGACAGGCAGACACAAACACACCTTGTGCCATCAAGCTCTTGTATTCTGCAGTGACAGCATGTTCCGTATCTGCTCCATGGTGAGTCTCAGCAGGCTGTTAAACAATCCTGCATCCATAAGTGAAATCCCAGACATTTGAGATCTTGGGTAATATCTCTTTTGTTCCTTTCTCTCCTCTCCATTCTGCCTTGTAATAGGACTGCACAATTATGACAACAATCAGAATGATCGATTATTTATCCTAACACTGTGTCCTAACCAGATGCGACGCGACAAGATTCCAGCGTCAAGCAATTTGGCTGTCGTGACGCAACAGGTAAACTATCTGTTGTTGCTTTCAGTATGGCTATATCAAGCAATATGATATTCAAACTCACATTAGACACATTTAACATTGAATAAAGCACATAATCAGTACCTGAGATTATCACTGTCATAGTTTGTATGCTGATGCTCCAGCCGCGACGTCGCAGAAAATAGAAACCACGGCTGGTTCGGACAAAAACTCTGATTAACATGGAAAAGATACCTTTTATCGCGTGCCACGGTATCGCGTGTAGTTAGGACTCAGTGTAATACTGCAAACAGAATTATTTAGTTTAATAGAATTTACATAATTATTTGTATGGATCAACTGCATGCCATATTCTTTACATAGGTTACAAATCAAAAAGAAGCTCAGAAGTATTCCTCATTTTATTAATATTTCAGTTATGGACTTGCACAAATGCTTTCATTAAAAACTAAACTGCTGACATGGCAAAAAAACACTTATGACTTATAAGTCGCTTATTTACAAACAGTCTACGTAATATATTTTATATATTTTTAAATGTTAATTATTCTAAAGTGGAATTTTCAGCATCATTACTCCAGTCTTCTGTGTCACATGATCCTACAGAAATGATTCTAATATGTGGGAATAAATGTTGAAAATAGTTTTTGCTGCTTAATATTTTTGTTGAAACTAATATTTCTTTTTTTGAGGATTATTTGATGAAGAGAAGAACATTTATTTGAAATGTAAATATTTCGTAAAATTGTTTTCACTGTAACATTTGTTTAATATAATGCATCCTTCCTGAAAAAAAAAAAGGATTAATTTCTTTAAAACAAATCTTACTGACTCCAAATATTTCAACAGTAGTGCACCTACTATGGGAAATGTGACAGATGGTTAAAACTGTTCATGTCTTCACATTTTTTTGAGAAGGCCTTATGTAAGAGGGCCTATGGTTTTGTTTCTTGCCAGGAATTTTAACTTTAGGCGTATTGGAAAGTTTAAATGCTGAGATTAACTAACCATCTCACGACTTCCTGCAAAATCACATAAAACTGTCTCATGACACTTATGGAAAAAGAAGTTATGCAACACGGAGGGACGACAGGAATACAGAATGAGTTGAGATCATTTATCGAGATGAGGCAGCATTGACTGGGACGGTACAGAATGTCATTGTAAACATTCAAGGGTTAAGGGCCAAAATATTCATTCCCAGTGCATGTTTTTCCATCGTTTTTAAATGAGAGACGTCTTGTGTTTTTCACAGCTGGAGGAAGAAGTGCTTGTTTCAGAAATATAGGAGGAAGTTGAGGTTTCTATTATTTCGGTTCTTTGCATTAGCGTTTTTGGCATCACCCACACCCCAGTAACCAACAATAATTATTTCTGGAGTAAAGAGACGTGTTGGGATCAGATATTGGCAGGAAGCATTAGTGTATGCGTGTGCGATTGACTTGAGGACATTGTGTAAAGAGCTCAGAGAGAAGTGTGTGAATAGTGTTTCAAAGGCCTTTCTCATACAGGGGCTTTATTTGAAGCTGGCAGGCCTTGCGCGCCACACATCAAAGATGCACTTGTTGAGAGAGAGAGAGACTGATTAACACAACTGATGCAGAGAGCCAGACCACAGCAAAACTATTCAATAGCTGGATTCAAATGGACACACATAAGACTCTCTCACTCTCTGACACAAAGACACACAACCACTTTATAGAGAAGCCCTGTCAGCAAAATACAGAAATAGGGAATTGCTTAGATGGAGTGATGCATCAAAGTCAAAATTCTTGGCCGAAACTGAAAATTCTGGACACACTGACTGAGATGAAAATTGAAGCCAAAAATAATTATATTAAGTTTGACTTTTGTTTGGAATAACTAAGCAAATTCTAAATAATATCATATATTTCTAAGTAATCACATACTATCTAATCATAATATCTAGGTTCGACATTTAAAATGTTGGATAATATTTGTTAAATATTGCACAGCTGTTTGTAAATTATTGCTGTTCGGCTAATATAAGCATTTGTACCCTATAAAGTGCATAACAATTTTTATTTACTTATTTAAAAGAATACCCCAAAAGTCTGGGGTACGTACGGATTGGTTGATTTTATTTGATATTTTTAAAAAAGAAATTAAGTAAAAACAGTAAAAACATTTACATTGTTACAAAAAATTTATATTTGAATTAAATGCTTTCTTTTAAACTTCCTATTCATCAAAGAATCCTGAAAAAATATACTGCACAGTTTCCGCAAAATTATGCAGCACAGCCATTAAACAAATGTATTTTGAACAGCATATTTGTCACGAATCCGGTCTATGAACTTCTGTTCACTCACCACCAGAGGTCCCCCGCTCACTACATGGACTCTCACACTACACAGACTGTTACACTATACCCTGGACTACATTTCCCATCATCCATTGCACTGATTGCACACAGCTGTAAGCAACCACACACTCACCTGAAAGCTATTACACACACTATATAACATCCACCCAGATCCTGCTCAAGTCGCCAAAGTATTGTTTAGCGTTTATCAATGTTTAGTTGATAGCTACTTTACGGAGCCTGCTCTACCTTTCCCAATTTATTCATAGTCTTGCCTTGCCTGTTTTTCCCGTGTTTTGATTCTCACCTGTGTATTTCGGATTACCCCCTTCGTCTTGCCGTTTGGACTCTGTTTGCCCCTGACTGGATTATTGCTGTGTACCTGGATTATTTATCTTTGCCTTGCCCTGTTGGATATTGTTCACCGTCGATCGACCCACTCCTGTTTACTGGACTGCTCATGTGTTTTGCCCGTGCCATACCTGTTCGCTGGTGTTTCGACCCTGCCTGTGTTTGTGACCACGTCTTTTAATAAAAAGCTTGCATATGGATCCGCACGTCTCGTCTGCTCCGTTACAATATTAGAATGATTTATGAAGGATCATGTGACAAGGAAAACTGAACTTTGCCATTACAAAAATTCCATTTTAAAATTGTTGTATTTTAAAATAGTTGTATTAATATTTCACAGTATTGTTTTAACTGTATTTTTGATCGCTTGAAATCAGATCATTTTAAGCCGCTAAACTCCGGGAAAATTTTCAGTCCAATGATCCAATAAGCGAATGCATTCAATGCGTTGTGCTTTCAGTGAATTATTCATTCCAGTGTGTTTCGCTTTAAACCACAAGCTCTGTCATATTCTGTGATTGTCTCTGAAGAGCGCGAGCCCTAACGCGTCGTGCTGTGTGAAGTACAGACTGAACGGATTGTCAACACATCCCACCGCTGTATGGCCAGATGAGACGCAAACTACGGATATGACCCCTTTAAAACACCAGCTCTGTCATATTCTGTGATTGTCTCTGAAGAGCGCGAGCCCCCTCACACGTCACACGTGCTGTGTGAAGTACAGACTGAACGGATTGTCAACACATCCCACCGCTGTATGGCCAGATGAGACGCAAACTACGGTTTCTTGACTGGATAACCAGTGTCTCGCTAGTAAAGTTTTAATGGATGAAGACTGCAATCAAGGTAAAGATGATTGCGGTGGCGTACAGGAGTCTTACAGTAAGCACACATGAGTCCGTTATATTAATGCTTGTATGAGTGCTCTTGACGCACTGATCGCACATTGTATTTATGCACAGGCACAGACATTTCCGTACATTCAC
>NW_015650705.1:468093-472978 GCF_001515625.1 Sinocyclocheilus rhinocerous | reverse complement strand
TCATGTTTATGTTGCTGTGTTTAGTTATACTGAATGGATCCGTGTACTGTAGTAGATAAATGCAGTCAGCAGGGTTTTTTGGCATCTCCATGTGGTCCTGTTCGGTATCGCAACTTGACTTCTCTAAAATGTAAAAAAGCTCTTTGCTGTTGCACTGTGCATATACTATACAATTCTGTATTTTATTTTTTCTTTCATATGTGCGATAAAAGCACGTGCGGTGAAACCGGCGTCAGCTTTCTGTCATTCAGAATGCGCTCTGTGTGTGTGTCAGTCTGATTTCCATTTGTGAGTCTTATTTGATGTTGTTTTGTCCAGAATGTCAGGGTCCTGCACACTGTAGAGAGAGGCTACAGAATCCAGTTTGGTTCTCCTCCGCCTTGATGCTGGTCATGGAACAAGAAGTAGATACTCTTTTGAGGAAGATGGCCATCGAGGTGGTCCCTCCTCGCGAAGACTGTGTTTTTCCTCTGATATCCTGTTTCCCATTAAAGATTTGTGGTGTTGGAAATCCACACAAACCACCCCGAGGTAAGCTGTGAAGCCTACAGATGAATTCAAATGGTCCTGACAGGACAGCCAGAGGTCCTGGATGTTAAAATGCAGTGGGTAGAAGTTGTGACCCACAAGGTTTAACAACACAAACCACACACACAAACGAGTGTATTCGTGTTATTAGCTTTGTCCAAACCAGCCGGGGTATTTTTTATGATTCAGATTACTGACACTCAGATTACGGAGTTGTGATTTTCAGTTACTAAAAATGAGATTAGCCTGCAAGGAGCCGTTTGTTGTAGTACTTGAAAAGGGATTTAAAAAAAACGAAATATCTCCCTTTGGAGTGGACTTTGAGATTTGTAAGTTTTAAGATCTTTTTTATGCCCAAACATACACACTACACACTGACTAAAATTGAAGTGAAAGTGAAAAAGCATTATAGGACCCCTTTAATGTGCTTCTTCTTGAGCCACTCCTTTGTTGACTTGGTGGTATGTTTCGGGTCATTGTCATGCTGGAAGACCCATCCATGACCCATCTTCAGTGTTCTGGCTGAGGGAAGGAGGTTCTCGTCCAAGATTTTACAGTACATGGCCCCGTCCATTTGCCCCTCAATGCAGTGAAGTCGTCCTGTACCCTTAGCAGAAAAACAGCCCCAAAGCATAATGTTTTCACCTCCGTGCTTGACTGTAGGGATGGTGTTCTTGGGGTTATAGTCAGCATTTCTCTCCCTCCAAACACGGCGAGTCGAGTTAATGCCAAAGAGCTCAATTTTGGTCTCATCTGACCACAGCACTTTCTCCCAAGCCTTCTCTGAATCATTTAGATGTTCTTTGGCAAACTTTAAACGGGCCTGTACATGTGCCTTCTTGAGCAGGGGGACCTTGCGGGTGCTGCAGGATTTCAGTCCATTGCGGCGTAGTGTGTTACCAATGGTTTGCTTGGTGACTGTGGTCCCAACTGCCTTAAGATCATTAACAAGCTCCTCCGGTGTAGTTCGGGGCTGATCCCTCCCCTTTCTCATGATCATCCTTGCCCCATGAGGCAAGATCTTGCACGGAGCTCCAGACCAAGGCCGATTGATGGTTGTTTTGTATTTCTTCCATTTCCGAATAATCGCACCAACAGTTGTCTCCTTCTCACCAAGCTTCTTGCTGATGGTCTTGTAGCCCATTCAAGGGGCCATGTACTGTAAAATCTTGGACAAGAACCTCCTCCTCTCAGCCAGAACACTGAAGATGGGTCATGGATGGGTCTTCCAGCATGACAATGACCCAAAATACCGCCAAGGCAACAAAGGAGTGGCTCAAGAAGAAGCACATTAAGGTCATGGAGTGGCCTAGCCAGTCTCCAGACCTCAATCCTATAGAAAATCTGTGGAGGGAGCTGAAACTTTGAGTTGCCAAACTACAGCCAAGAAACCTTAAGGATTTAGAGAGAATCTGTAAAGAGGAGTTGATCAAAATCCCTCCTGAGATGTGTGCAAACCTGGTGACCAACTACAAGACACGTCTTACCTCTGTGCTTGCCAACAAGGGTTTCTGCACCAAGTAGTAAGTCATGTTTTGCTTGGGGATCAAATACTTATTTCACTCATTGAAATGCAAATCAATTTCTAACCTTTATATAATGTGTTTTTTCTGGATGTTTTGGTTGATATTCTGTGTCTATCCGTTAAAATAAACCTACCATAAAAATTACAGACCCTTCATTTCTTTGTAAGTGGGCAAACTTACAAAATCAGCAGGGGATCAAATAAATATTTTCCCCACTGTATATATGTGGCAAGTTCTTTAGCAACAAAAGTTTCCCTGACTTTTCAACTGCGAGCTGATTTCATGTTGAATATCCGATAAATCAACAAAATAATTAACAAATTAACATATTATCTAATGTAAATAAACTAAAATAAATTTCCCATACAAAATCTACAACAGCTCTCTAAACAAAAGTACCAAATGTGCTAATTTAGTACTTGCTTCCTCTAATAAAACCCAATAAAAAGAAGAACAAGCTTCTGAATGTGAGCTCATATAAACTGTGGCACAGGCATTAACAGGAAGTGTAAACTGTTCGACTATTCTTTGATATTAAATTATGCTGAACTGATACCACTGATATCAATCATCAATCACTCGGGTGCATCAAGGTGAATTTCTTTTGAATTCTCTTCCAAGTGCTGTTAAAAATCTGCCACATACACACCACCATAAACCTCTGCTGAAGAACCAAAACATTCCCACTGTGTTTTTCCTCTGATATCCTGTTTCCCATTAAAGATTTGTGGCGCGAGGTAAGCTGTGAAGCCCACAGATGAATTCAAATGGTCCTGACAGGACAGCCAGAGGTCCTGGATGTTAAAATGCAGTGGGTAGAAGTTGTGACCCACAAGGTTTAACAACACAAACCACACACACAAACGAGTGTATTCGTGTTATTAGCTTTGTCCAAACCAGCCGGGGTATTTTTTATGATTCAGATTACTGACACTCAGATTACGGAGTTGTGATTTTCAGTTACTAAAAATGAGATTAGCCTGCAACAACTGAAATCTTGCATGACTAAATTAAAACTAAACTTAAAAGATATTATACATATACTTTTAAGTATGACATGGATTAGCAAAAAAAATAAAAAATTTCGCCTACACAGTTCCTGTGTGATATCATGATTACTTAGAGCAACGTCAGATTACTTCTTATGAATCATTTTAATTTCCACTAGTACTTAAACATGTCTTTCACCGGTGTCATGTTTTAGCATGACATACTGGGATTATTACAGGAGATTACATGAGCATGAGCTCATGAGGTTCAGTTTTGTCAGTATGCTAGTACACTCACCCTCGAAACGGATGCCCTCGCTCTGAACGGTGTAGCTCAGCATGGCAAAAGGGGCCATGGGTGATTTGGCTATGACGATCTAAAGGAAGAAACAAGAAGAGATTCAGAATGAGTAAGAGAAGGGCTCTGTGCCACTTCAAAGCCACAATATCAATACAAGGCCAAAGCTAATAATTAGGGTGCACAGTTAATATAATAATATTTTTTTATCAATATTCATATATATTGCATTTTGTAAAAATGTGATACCATGAAAAAATATTTCAATTAAAAAAATAAAATAATAAAAAATCTATTTTAATATATTTTAAAATGTAATTTATTCTTGTGATGTGCAAAGCTAAAATTTGGCTAATGTGATACTTTTGAAAGAAGAAAAAGTCTCTCACCAGGGCTGCATTTATGTTGTCAAAAATAGTAACATTGTGAAATATTACTGCAATTTAGAATTTAATTAATATATTTTAAAATGAAATTTATTTGTGGTGGTAAAGCTGAATTTTCAGCATCATTACTCCAGTCTTCGGTGTCACATGATCTTTCATCACTGTAATATGCTGATTTGCTGCTTAAGAAACATTTTGATTTCATCAATATTTCTGTGGAAATTGTTATTCTTTTTTTTTTGAAGATTGAATAAAAATAAAACATTTTTTGGATGAATAAAAGCCAATAAAGACAATATTTATTTTAAATATATTTTTTGTAACAATATTGTAACAAACTTTACTGATCAATTTAATGCAACCCTGAATAGAAGTAATAATTATTAAAAAAATAAAAAATAAAAAATAAAAAAAAACAGCCTAAACTTTTGAACAGTAGTGTACCAGTGTTAGTTTTGACAGGCATTTTTAATTTAGTCTTAGTCTTTATCTTGAGATGAAAATGCTTAATAGTCTTAGTCACATTTTAGTCATTTGAGTCTTTCTAGTCTAGTTTTATTCGACGAAAAGTCATTGCATTTTTGTCAACTTTTAGTCATTACTTTTAGTCAAACTGCAGTTACCAACATTTATTTTGGTAGCTATTTTATATGTAGTCTTCAAACAAAAATACCCATTAATTTTTCTCTCTTTAGACCAAATCAATTAAGTTTATGAGAAATTTGAATCAAGGATTGAATTTGGAAAAACTTGAATAAATGATGACATTTTTCATTTTTGAGTGAACTATCCATTAAACAGTAGTGAAAAGGGAGCAACTTATAAAAATTATAGTTGTTCATATATAATATATAATTTTTGAAAAAGAAGCAGAATAAGACAATAAGACAAATACGAAAGAGATACAAATTAAACTCGTTTTCAGATTCAGTAGGTTTACTTAACATATTTATTTAACATCTTTTATTGGTTAACATTATGACACGGATAGGTACTTAATTAGGAATGCTGTCCCTTTAAGACGGAATGCATGCATGTATGACACACGTTCAGTTTTCACCCACCTGTTTACGTTCACTTAATCCATAACCGACTGTATTTACGTGAGATACTCACACGATAGACATTTGGACTGCTGTGTGTGTATTTGAGCACTGA
>NW_015650705.1:414942-467104 GCF_001515625.1 Sinocyclocheilus rhinocerous | reverse complement strand
AGTCGGGCCGAGTACCAAAACAAACTTGTAGCCAATCAGCAGTAAGGGGCGTGTCTACTCATGATGGGGAGGAGAGAGCGCTCAGTGCACAGGACTGACATTAGCCAAGCCAAGCGACAGAAAGATAGAGATGGCGGATAAAAAACAAAAGAGGAAAACGCGGAACAAAAGAAGGCTTACGATAAGGCAAGAAGTAGGACCCGTGTAAACATCAGATCAGCTTTCCAGCGCTGGAGAGAACTCAAGGAGCGTGAAGGCCTGCGATCGGACGCCGAGGTTGCTTTGTTTCGCACGGAGCGAAACCATTCACGTTAAAACACACAGTACTACCAAAACACATACGACCTGTATTACCATAGTAACACACATTGCTTTCACTTATTGATGACATCATACCCTCGGTCGGCTGGCACAGCAGATTCCGCCATTATCGTTGCCTGGGTTGTGTACATATGTGTGGGGCAGAGCTATCAAAATAGGGGCGAGACCCTTTTGGGGTAGGGGCGTGTTTGTTTTGGTGATTTGAAATATCAACATTGGCTACCAGAAATCACTTACCCCACCTTTAAGGTCAGACCCTGATAATTTTTTTTTTGGACCTTCAGTATCTACCGAGGAGGACTCAGGGTTTGTGACAGCGGCACTGGGAAACACATGGAGTCACTGCATTAACACGCACCTCATTGTCCAGTATGAGGACACAGAACGGAGACAGCTAAACACCCTCTTATATATATATATATATATATATATATATGTTAGTTAATTAACTGCCATTTAGCCAGTTGCTTTATTACAACTTGCAAGATGGTGTAAACCGAATTGTAACGATGATCATCTGAATTTCTCTTGAATGACTTGATTTAAATTAAAAGTACCAACAAGAACCAACTTTTGCTAAAATGTGGAAAACTTCTATTTTAGGAAAACACAAATTTTTTTTTTTTCATATTTTTGTTTTGGTGAAATATTCCATGTTTGTCAGTTGTGAGATAAAATGTTATGCATCCTAGATATATCCATATGCATTCTTATAATTTCCAGTTATGTATTGCTTATGAACATGTCATTATTTAGATAAATTAGCTACAGTACAAAAGTTTGAGGACAGAGTAAGATTTTTTTTAATGTTTTTGAAAGAAGTCTCTTATGTTCACCAGTGCTACTTTTATTTGATCAAAACAGTGAAAATAGTAATATTGTGACATCTTATTACAATTTAAAATAACGGTTTTATACTTTAATGTATTTTAATAAATGTATTTTAATCCCTACGATGAAAGCTGAATTTTCAGCAGTCTTCAGTGTCACATGATCCTTCAGAAATCATTCTAATAGCTGATTTGCTGCTTAAGAAACAATTATAATTATCAATGTTGAAAACAGTTGTGCCGTTTAATATTATATGTGGGATTCTTTGATGAATAGAAAGTTCCGAAGAACAGCATTTATTTGAAATAGTAATCTTTTGTAACTATGCAAAATTATTTACTGTCACTTTCGATCAGTTTAAAGTGTCATTTCTAAAAAAAAAAAATTATTAAAAATAAAATCTTACTGACCCAAACTTTTGAATGGTACAGTGGTGTATATATAAAATGCAAAAATAAATTTTCATAATCAGAAATAAATATTCATGACTGGAACTTTTTCTCATTTCACCCGCCATTGGCATATTGCTCCATTTCCCAATTGCCATAACTCACTCATCCACTGTGAATCACTTGAAAACTTAGAGCCATTGAGCCATTATTGAGGTTTAAGGACTGAGTGCAGAGCAGATGATAAGCCTGAGAAACAATGGAAACGCTTCTTTAGCTCAAACACCTGAGGAAGTTACCAATGTTACTATAGACAACACTCATCGGGGTCTTCTTCGAACTGCTATGTAAACACACCTGTGTGTTTTTATTCGCCTGCTGTGCCACAACCAGAAACAGTCAGGGCCTCTGAGGTCACGGTCTGAGAGTCTTTCTCATGATTCTTTGTTGTGTAACATTTAAGCACCATGCTGTAATCTGACAATACCATTCAAAACTGTCGCATCAGCAACTCTCACGTCCTCAAAACATTTCCTGTGGAAAGTCGAGTGCGGGAGAAACCTGAAAAGGCTGGCACGGCATGTCAGTGAACTGGATGCCTGGAAGGCCCCTCCTCTGAAAAAATAATATCCTCAAAAAAACAAAAAAAATCTGGAAACAATAGGCAACCACTTTACAGCTCCAGATCGGTTTTGAGCTCTGTTTCACATTAACAGATAAAAAGGGCTACTTTACCAAACAGTGCCACTTTTCACACAGAATTTTACCACAAAATCACGCTTAATTTACTAAACACACACAATCCTGCAATGTTTGTGTATATTCTCTGTTCATCAAATAATTCATCAAATCAAAATAGTGTTATAACCTTTTAACTTACACAACTCTCTGGTAATCATGGCATTCTGCAATCAGATTTCATAATATTCACCCTCGTCCATGTATACCCGACCGCTCATTCCGTGTAACTCAAACTGGCGCTACTTTAAAGAGATAGTTTAGCCAAAAATGAAAATTCTGTTATCATTTACTCACCCTCGTATTGTTCCAAATCTGTAAGACTTTTGTTCATCTTTGAAACACAAATGAAGATATTTTTAATGCAATTAAAATGTCTGCTCCTCCATTGAAAGCCTATTTCACCAAAGCTTTGGCACAGAAGGTGTATATAAACATTGAAAAAGTAATTCATGTAAATCAAGTGATTTAATCAGCCTTCTGAAGAGAAGTGACCGATTACATGAATTACAATTTAGGTTTTTATTCAAATTTAAACACTGATCAATGCACATACTGTAGAGCATATCAAATATGGTAAACAAGCTGCTTGCTTGATGCATGAGAGCCAATGAATTTTTTTGCATGCATCAAGCAAGTTCGGTTGAGCTTCTGTTTACCATGTTTGCTGCGCTCTATGTATGTGCGTTGATTAAAGACTTCGATTAAACCGTTTGATTCATGTGGATTACTTTTACAATGTTTTGTGAACTTTTTGAAGTATCACCGTTTTGGTGGAATGGAGGGACTGAAATCTTTCAGATTTCATTCCATTCATGTTTCAGAGATGAACGAAAAGTCTTAAGGACTATGGAACGACATGAGGGTGAGGAATTGATGACATTTTTTAGTTTTGGCTGAAATAACCCTTTAATGTGTCTAGTATCACATCTCGGACTGGCTCTCTCATTTCATACTAACGCAACTGCCACCATCTTGCTAGTTCATATTGTAGGACTGTAGTGAAAAAATGACCTTGGAGGACTTTAATAATAATATTACGGTAAAGACCCCATATATTCACAGCAAAGTTTTCTTAGGGGTAAAAATATGCTCAAAATACCCAAGCAACGATATATTGTAAGCAAACATCCCGATGCCTCCCATGCTTAGGTGATACAGGTATGTGCTGCACGTTTTTTTTTTTGGCAAGTAGCTGTATAAGATGCAAACTAATGCACAGTCAACCAGTCATTATTGCAAAATAAATACTTTGGCTGAAATAACCCTTTAATGTGTCTAGTATCACATCTCGGACTGGCTCTCTCATTTCATACTAACGCAACTGCCACCATCTTGCTAGTTCATATTGTAGGACTGTAGTGAAAAAATGACCTTGGAGGACTTTAATAATAATATTACGGTAAAGACCCCATATATTCACAGGAAAGTTTTCTTAGGGGTAAAAATATGCTCAAAATACCCAAGCAACGATATATTGTAAGCAAACATCCCGATGCCTCCCATGCTTAGGTGATACAGGTATGTGCTGCACGTTTTTTTTTTTTGGCAAGTAGCTGTATAAGATGCAAAATAATGCACAGTCAACCAGTCAATATTGCAAAATAAATACTTGCATGAATCCAGAAGCGTGTGTAAATGAGCGCATTTTAAAGAAGCAAGTGCAAGTAAAATACACCAGATAGCGGTAGTCTGCTGTATCCTGTGCGAATTGCATTCAACAGATTTTGTGGGCATGTCTGTGCTGTTACCTTATTTGCATAATTACTATAGTGACTCAGCCGTGTACAAATCAGCAGGCACAATTCATTCTGATGTCTGAAAGAAACGCAGTCTAATGAGCATGCGTTTTAAAGCGAGTTCATGGTAATAAGGTTTGAGAGGGCCAGACTAAACAAATGTGACGCCCTGTTAAGACCCAGCTTCTTAAATCAATGCTCTGGGTTCCAGAACAATCCGCCTACACTCTCCGATCCCAACAGAAGCAATGGGTGCTTTCCCACACTGCGTGACAGCAGGGCTATTCACAGACTTCAATCAGCTGTCTTTTTAAGAACCCACAAATCAGTTATTACAGGATCCGATTCTTGTTTGCACCAAATTCAGCATGTCCAGATATTTTTATTGATGGATTGTCAAACAGGGGAATGGGAAAGTTGTTGACTTGGACTGGATATAGACAAGGGAGTGTGTCTCTCATGTTGTGATGTAGATTCAAAGATAATGCGGTTACAAAATTTGGAGTTTCTTTGTCCTCTAGGCTGATTTGGTTTGAAAGCCTGTAGAGTTTGGCAACTGAATTGTGCCGATAATCATGCAGACGTGCAGTTTTTCCAACAATCTTCTCTCTTATACTCTCCATCAACTGGGAAAATATTTGTGAATGTCTCATTGATGTTCTAAAGCTCACTTGCTGACTTGTTTTACACATACTTCTCCTCAGTCACAAGTAGAATGTGCAAAACGATATGCTTTTTCATCAGTGGATTGTCTGAATGACTTTTAAGGAGGCCTATGTAATTACACTGATTTAAGGTCAGATCCAGCACACATTGTTTAGATGCGTTTTTCAGGGGGCGATCACAGAGGATACTTTTTGTGCTTAAAACCTGCTTTAAACTTTGCACAGTCGTCAATTTGCAGAAAGAGTCATAAATTAGCGTTTATGTGTTGCACTCATGTCAAAACCCTTACGTAGTGCATAATCTAGTTCCATTCCTCATTGCAAAAGGGATACTTGTGTATGCCAGGATAGGATACACTGTATAAAAATGGCAATTTATACAAAAAAAACTAAAAATGCTAAAGTAAAAACATGTTTACACAAGTTACCTTATATGGTAAAAAAAAAACGTTTTAACATTGTTAAACATTACATGTAATTTTACAGTAAAATACTGTCAAATCTATGGGCTTTACAAATAAATATGAAAAATAATTTAAAAAATGACATTCCCAAAAACCCCTGCATATCACATAACATATGACTATATTTTATATAAATAATGTTGTTTCTTCTCATTTTTGTTATCAGTAATGTACATCAGAGTGTTTTGTGTATGTTATTTAGTTCATTTTTTGCATTATTTTAGTGTCTATCCTAGGATCTGATAGTGTTTTGTCTTTGTGTGTCATGTGACCCTATGCACTATATGAATATAAGCCATGATTTATAGACAGGCTACTTACAAAGAACTCTGATTCATTATGTTGTTTTCTATTGTACCACCTGTATTATTATGGTGTTAATCAGTACATTTTAAGTAGATTTTGGTAGTTCATGTAGATTGGTATATTATATTATATCACTTACATTATATCCCTTAATAAAAATGTATGCCCGTTCACACCAAGAACGATAACTATAAAGATAACAATATTAGCGTCCACACCAGCGAACGATATCGTCTGATTATTCTAAGTGTACACTCGTCTGTCGCTTTAAATTCTCGAGCTCGTGACAGCAGGATTGATTCTGATTGGCTGTCAATGTTTTTATCGTTCATCAGCTGGAAACAAATTGTTCTGAAAATGATTCCAATGATATCTACATAAAGTAGCCTTGTTGACAAGTTTGAGTGAGTAAGGGCAAAACACACAAGATGCAGTACTTTCAGTGACCTGTAATAGGCAGTATCACGTCTTTTGTAGCAGAAATAAATTGCTGCAGAAAAAGCTAGGTCCATGCAAAATTTAATGTGTAACTGCAACACTCATTTCAAATGTAGTGGAGTAAAGAGTACAGATATTCATTCAAAAATTTAGTGAAGTAGAGAGTAAAAAAGTTGCTAATATCTTTGATACTCAGTACAACTACAAAGTATCCAAAAAGATACTCAAGTACAGTAACTAATTACATTTACTCCAATACTTTACACCTCTGCTGTAAAGCTCCAAAATGATTAAAAAATCACCATAAATGTAGTCCATATTGATGTTTTATGCTTCGTTTAAAGTCTTTTGAATCCATTATATCTTTGTGAGATATCATAATAGAACAGACACAAAATTTGAGTAGTAATTTGTGAAAAATTCACAAAAAGCTTTCACTTGATTTCAAGATTCTCACTTGTGCACATTCAAACAAGGCATCTCAAAGATATTCAAGTTACTGGTTCTTCTGTGTTTTGCGACAAATCGAGATGTATTTGAATGTTCATTTAAACACATGCATGAATGGCTTTCATTTGGTTTTATGAGGTTTTTACTAGGGATGTACCGAAATGAAAATTCTGGGCCGAAACTGAAAATTCTGGATTTTTTTGTTTAATTATCCAAATAGTGAATAGTCCTACTAAGCTATTATTATCAGAGCATGTGAGCAGAGCATAGCGTCACAAGAGGGTAGCGTCATTTTACCAGTGTTACCCAGTACAACTGTACTACACCAAGTTACAGCACAGTTACTGCAAACAGGAACAAGTGTATTACATATAAATTTTCTGTCTGCATGTTATTTAAGCAGACTTTGCTTTTTTAAACTCAACAGAACGCACATTCAGCGTCACACCGCACAGTGACGACAGCTAGAGGCAGAGTGAAACCTGCACACTGAACACCGCTGGGCGCCATATATTTTCGCCCATTTTTCTCTTTCGGCCAAAAACCGAAAATGCCATTTTAGGCCCAATAATTTTCAGCGGCCGAAATTTCGGTAAATCTCTAGTTTTTACTTGACACCATCCACTTTCATTGTATGAAAAAGGGCAGCGTGAACATTCTAATAAACATCTGACTCTGTGTTCATACAAACGAATGAAAGTCACATGAATTTGGAATGACATGGTGGTGAGTAAAAGATGACAATGTTTTAATTTCTGGGTGAACCATCGCTTTATGTGTCAGATAAGACCAAGAATTGAGAAGCAAAGGCAGAAAGAAGAGATAAACAGGGTGAGGCTGTAGAAGGGCCATTCTTTCCCCACACAATCCCAAGAGATGGAAAAACAGAGATTGTGCGCATGGGTAAGAGAATGATACAGAGAGTAAGTGAGTGGGAGAAAGAGTTATCGGTAACCCCACCTTGCCGAGTGGAACAGTGGGATGTAAAGAAAGAGGTGTCTGGGTGTAAAGTTACAGGCCAGGAACATGTGCCTGTTAGATAACACAAGAGCAGAGCCTGTATCTCTTTCCTCAAAGCTTTGCCCCAAAACAAGACCCTTTCCCACTGTACACCTGGACGTGTGCCAGAGGATCCATGCACTAGTCCAAATATAGAGTGACAGAAGACACGGGTCACTGCACAGCCATGGAATCAGAGATGTCGTGAGATTCGCAGAAGGCCCAGACAGGTTTGTAGAGTGAGAGGATTGCGGTTTCAGCCCCCTGGTTAGCGTAATACCATCTTCTCCAAGGTCAATTATGTAGTTCCAAAGAACCTACAACAGCTGCTTGTGTGGAAGGTCATATCTGATGCTCATTTGTCCCACATACCATCTCGGAATGGCTCGGAGCGATGGCTTCCATTAGCGAGATCAGAGAACAGCCCATCAGGGAGGGATGAAACAGAAGAGCCTCTTGACGGGAATTTCTGATCTAAATTTATACCATCGAATCCCTTTTACACAAAAATCACTTTAGACTCCAGCAGACGATGGAAGGCTGTTCTTACCATCTGCCTGAATCCACTGAGGACAGTGAACCTTCTCGCCCACATGTGCGGTGATCTGGTTCGTTAAAACCACCTGAGGGAGACAGAAGGGAAACATCTGTACTTGAGTTCAGTCCAGTTTGAAGGGATCACACAAAGATGAGAATAAACAGCCTGCTGTCACTATGCGAGAGTTCAGCGGACACTGAATTTATCATCACAATAATTAACAATGGTTGACATCACTCATTACATAATGGTATATACTGGGGCCATGTGACTAAAGAACAGGCAAACAAATTCTAGTCAGCATCTGTTGCTGCAGAATGAATTGTTCCTGAAGTAAAAACTTTCATTTCTCCATAGGGAAATAGATTTTTAACAATAACTGATAAACCTTTAAAAACAGACCTGTTGTGAGCTCTGAGGTTGTTAAACAATTGTATATGTTTTTGTCGAACCCATATTTTCGCATTAATTTAACATAATCGTGTCTAATAGCAGAATTCATGATAAAAACTACATTACCCATGATGCAGTACAGAAAATTCACCAATCAGAGCGTTGCAGCGAGCAAAGTGTGCTAAAAGAGATATTTAGCTCCGCCCACTCCCACGAAACGTCTCCTTTATTCTCTCAAAATATTCAATATTTGTATATTTTGCAAAGAAATTAAAATATATTGTTTCTATAAATACAACCAGCACCTTTTAAACAATAGTTTTAAATTTCTCCATTGTTTTTAATTTGATTAATGTCGTTCTCATTGGTTCATGGGATTGTAGTTCACTCCTTCACTAAAGCTGCTAAATATATGTAAATATTAAGATCTATTTAGTATTAAAGTGCAAATGTCTCCACATGAATTTACACTTTCCGTACCCACTGTATATAGGCCTATATATAAATATAAATATATATATATATATATAATTTGTTTTTGTGAGATGTGTGATTTTTAGAAGCTTTTCTGATAGGGCTCTTCCAGAAATATGCACAAGGGCCAGGCAAGGGACTGTTGCTTACAACATGATCTATTTTAACTATATTATGGTGTTAATTAAAATACAGCAGTATGTCATTAACAGTACTTAAGCTTGCACTTAAAAAGACAAAAAGATTGTTGTATCTAGGTCGATGTTCTGATCTGATTAAACACTTGCACTGGGGTATCGAACACAGCTCTTACTCAAAAAACACACAAATAAAAACAATCCGCCAAAACCTAAAACATTTCAACATTCCTTTATAAAGCTTGGGAGAACAAACTTAATAACCTAATTATGGTTTGGCTCCAGGTGCTAAAGTGTAGGTTTTATTTTGGAAACTTAAAAAATGTTGACCTATTTTACGGTTATGAGCTTTTATGTGTGTGAGGGGGGCTATAACGTAGTTACCTACCTCTAGGAGTTATCTAGCATGTGGTTTCATGTTGAGGCCCATTTCTACTGCTGTGGAAAGCTGTATTAAAACTCACTTGTGGCCACTGGCAGTGTCAAGCAGACATTTACTGCACTGATTTAAAACACAACAGCTATCTTTAAAATGAGCATGGCTGGAGGGGGACCACAAGCAAACTGCAGATCAGATGAGTTTGGGGTTTCAGCCTGGGATGTCCTCTGAGAACAGTCAAGTACTTCTTTTGAAATAAGGGAATGCCCAGTATTTTGTTGTAGCACACTTATATTTAAACTTGATCCCAGTGTCAACAAAGCACAAAAATGGTCAATAAAATGATCATACTAATTTGCCATAAGTAACTATAAACATGATCTGCAACCCATTTTAAACTATTGTGTGTCGATACAACAGAGTCCACACTAAAGTCTGAAAATCAGGAATTCAAAATTAAATTTGAGAAATACTGTAAATAAGGTATACTGCTGTCATTAAAGCAAAAGGGAGGCATGCAAAATACTAAAAAAAAGCCTAGTTAATTGCTTCTATTTTGCTTTTCAGCAGATTATATCATAATAATCATAATTTATTCATTATTTAATAAAACTACTGATTATGCATTTTGTTTTAAATAAAAAAACTGCAAAATAGAAGCAATTAACAAAGTTACATAGATTTGTCAGTATTCTATGTTTCTCTATAATAATATTAATAATTTAAATATTTAAAATATTATTTTCTGGAAATATGAAGCAATAGAAAAACAAATAATTATTCTCTATAATAATAATATTTTTAAAATTATAATTTGCTGAAAATATTTATTAAATAAAAACAAAAATAAATAGAAATACAAAAGCAATTAACAAATTAAAAATGTTTTATGTTTCTCTGTAACAACAACAGCAGTAGTAATAGTAGTAATAATAATTTAAATGTTTAATTATTTGTTGGAAAAAATGTATTAAACAGAAACAAAAAATAAATAGAAATATAAAAGCAATTAACCTGAATTTCTTTGTTATTTTATATGTTCCTCTATATAATAATCATTCAAAATGAAAGGGTTAGTTCACCCAAAAATGAAACTTCTGTCATTAATTACTCACCCTCGTGTTGTTCGAAACCCGTAAGACCTCCGTTCATCTTCGGAACACAATTTAAGATATTTGTGATGAAATATGAGGGCTCTCTGACCCAAATCTGACCCTGATCCAAAGTGATGCAGTAGAGATGAAAATGTGGAATAAAGTCGTTATTTTTGTTTTCTTTCCGCAAAAAAAGTACTCTCGTAGCTTTGTAACTTTACAGTTGAACTACTGATGTCACACGGACTACTTTGTCGATCATCTTGGTACTTTTCTGGACCTTGAACGTGGTAGTTACCTTGCTGTCTATGGGAGGGTCAGAGAGCCATCAGATTTCATCAAAAATATCTTAAATTGTGTTCCGAAGATGAACGAAGGTCTTACGGGTTTCGAACAACACGAGGGTGAGTAATTAATGACAGAATTTTCATTTTTGGGTGAACTAACCCTTTAAATGATTAAAATTTCATTTGCTCAAAATATGTATTAAATATGAAAAAAAATTCGGACCCCACTGAATGTATTCATTTGTACTAGTGGATAAAAGGAGTACAGATCAAAACCTGATCCAGGATCAGCCCTCTAGCTCTTATACTCTTCATAAGCAGGAAGCGGAAAACAATATTCCGGTGCAAATCTACCTTTCCTCTTCAAGATAAACATGCTGGCGATGCAGGAGGTGAGTAAAGGCAACACTTATGTATCTTCGAAGATCTTAAACTAGTGCGGAAATTCCCAAGATCAGATAACATGGAAAAGCAGAAGGCTTTCTGTGAATGGGCCTAGAGTGTTTTTCTAATTCATCTGTGCTTTCTGGGCTCTCTCACGCCCTCTGGTGTTTTACATATAGAGGTGACCTCAAACAGCACTGAAGCGCATAACCATAACTGTGTAGCGACACTTTGTGGTTGAATGTATGTACTACAAGTACAAATGCACACATCCATGTAAATAGTCTTACTGGGATGCAGAACTCCTGCGAGAGGTACTTCAGTAAGTTACTCCTGAACGTTAGATTTCCCTGCAGCGACGTGTCAAACTCCTTCCTCACAACAGAGCCAACCGAATCCAAAATAAGCAGCCCCGCTCGACACACAATTATGTCCTCCTCCAGATGCTCCAGCCTGTGCAACATCAATAAAACGCCCCACAAATGTGTGATCACAAGCTTAAATACAGCCTGGCATAACACGAGACACTGTTCATTTATGCAATAATGCTATAGTCAAAGCCATTTTAAATTCAAGATTTCTATTCATTGCATTTTCATTACATTTAAATATTTAGCAGACATTTAATCCAAAAATTTACATATATGTATTTAGCAGATGTTTTTTTTATCCAAAGCCACTTTAATTATATTCAATGTATACACTACCAGTAAAAAGTTTGGAATAACTTTGAATAAAATTTTTTTTAAATGTTTTTCTGAAAGAGGACTCTCATTCTTACCAAAGCTCCATCCATATTATCAAATAATACAATAAAAGCAGTTATATTGTATAATATTATTACCATTTTAAATAATTGTTTTATTTTAATGTAGTTTAAAATCTAATTTATTCCTGTGATGCAAAGCTGAATTCTCAGCATCATTACTCCAGTCTTCAGTGTCACATGATCCTTCAGAAATAATTCTAATATGATGATTTTGTGCTCAAGAAACATTTATTTTCATTATCAGTGTTGACATTGTTGTGCTCCTTTAATACTATTGTGAAAACATAACGACTATTCAAAAAAAAAAAGAAAGAATATTTGTATTCAACAAGGATCAATTAAATTGTTCAAAAGTGACAGTAAAAAAAGTTCAATTAAATTCTGTTCTTTTGAATTTTCTATTCATCAAAGAACTCAAAAAAAAAACTAATCACAGCTTCCACAAAATGTTCTTATTGATAATGATAAGAACCATTATTAATCATAGAGCACCAATAATAATTGATAATAATTGAGCAGAAATTCAGCATATTAAAATTTCTAAAGGATCATGTGACACTGAAGACTGGAGTAATGATGCTGAAAATTCAGCTTTGACATCACAAGAATAAATTATAAAATACTATATATATATATATATATTAAAATAGGAAAAAGTTATTTTAAATTGTAATAATATTTGACAATATTGCTGTTTTTTGCTGTTCTTTTGATCAAATAAATGCAGCCTTAGTGAGCATAAGAGACTTCTTTTGACTATTTATTCCAATTAATTGTCAAATGTCATAATTTCATGGCACCCATTCCCTTGGAATCAAACCCAAAACCTTAGCGTTGCTAGCGCCACACTCTGATCCCCTAAAAGCTCTGCATCATCTCATAAATAAAAAGGAAAAATGACAGGTTTAATTTTTAGGTGAACTATTACTTTAAAAGTACAGTCGACTTAAGTTAATATAATTAAGGGTGTGTTCACACTTGTATTTCGGTTCGTTTGGTTCATTTGGTTCGGACCAAAAAATAAAATGATACATTTGGTCCTGGTCCGCTTAGCGTTCACATTGGCATTTTTGACAGCGAACCTAAAGACACCGAAGCTAAAGGCGTAGTGATACGTTCACAACCTGATTGGTCGGCTTGAATGACGTATATATCATGACGGAACTTACCGAACACCCCAAACAAAAGGTGCTTAAAGATCGTTTGGAAGCGGACCGAGACCCATCTTTTCAGCGGTCTCGGTCCGTTTGTTCGGTGTGCACCAGGGTTCGGATGGCAACGTTCACACTTAACGAACGGCACTAACAGAGCAATCGCACCAGGCCATGTTCTGTTACACCAAATACACCAAATAATGATCTTTAAAAAAGCATCATATGACCCCTTTAATCGAACCAAACATGACAAGTGTGAACGCACCCTAAATATGTATAGGTGTTTGGGAAGTGTTCCAAACTATTCAGGACATCCTGACAGGCCAGTTCCCTGAAGATATGAACACGAGATGTCATCTCCAGCAGACGCTCCTTCACCGAGAAGAATTCTGGGAATCTGGCCTGTGCCATTTCTATCAGTCTGAGAGAGGAAGATTGTTAGTTTAAGAGAAAACACAAAAAAGTGCACGTGAGAGTGAGTAAGCAAACTTTTTGAACACCTTTCAGCAGAGAATGCCGACTCTGTGTCGATGAAGATGACTCCACTGTCCAGACCTCCCATACTCCTCGGCAGAGTAGCCAAAACACTGAGCATAATACACAACTGAGTCTTTCCACAGCCTGACGGGACAGTCACCTGACAAACAACACAGACAAGACACAGTTCACCCCAAAATGACAAATGCCATCATTTTATGCACTTTCAAGTTGTTTAAAACCTTTAGAATGTTATGAAGATATATAAAAAGACAATTTTTAAAGGGGTCATATGATGCGATTTCAATTTTTCCTTTCTCTTTGAAGTGTTACAAGCTCACAGTTATGGTTATGCGCTTCAGTGCTGTTTGAGGTCACCTCTATATGTAAAACACCAGAGGGCGTGAGAGAGCCCAGAAAGCACAGATGAATTAGAAAAACTCTAGGCCCATTCACAGAAAGCCTTTTGGGAGTGACAACCACAGCTTTTGTTTTGTTTTTGTTTTTTCCCATGTTTAAACATCATGACAGAAATGAAATAAAACGGTGAAATTAAGCTGCTAATTTTTAGAAACTAGTATGTAAATATGTTAAAACAATTAAGTGAAATGATTAATGTGATTAAATTCCATAATTCTAGACGTTCTTCAGGTTTTACACTTCCCAAGGTAAAAGTCGCATTCCAGCGGATAAATATCACGTTATTGGGGTCGCTTCACCCCGCGGACATGAAAAACATCCCGCGGCAACACTGCTCACCTGGCAGGTTTCCACTTGATGGCGCTTGACTCGTTCGCAGAGATCAGATTGAGACGCCCGTCCTCCGTAACTTCTTACTTGCCATTGACACTAAATAAGCGCTATAAGAGTTATGCGATCGCAATATATAACTATAATAAATGACACCCTTCGGTAACGATTGTACACATGATGATACAGAGAGCTTTAGGATTACGTGGTTTTTCCATGGAAAAAAAAGTTGGGGTTTGAAATTGCGACGAAACAAACGAAAACATTTTTAGTTCATGGGAATTGTGGGAAATGTAGTTTCTGATGTAAATAAAGCTGTTGTTTTTTTTTACCTACAACATTTATTTTATTTATTTTTTGTTTAAATAAAGAGGGTATGACACACCTTAATTGTATTGCATTTTTACATTATTATTATTTATTATTTGCAGTGCAAGACAGAGAACATGCAACAATGTACCACTAAACATAAAAAAAAACACGGACGCATGAACAATGTAAATAGTAAAAAGGACAGCCTGAAAATAGTACATTTTCTGGCATTGATGATTGTAAGTTGTTGTTGTTGTTGTTGTTACTAATTAATAGAGAGAGAGAGAGATTATTTTATTTAGTTGCAACATTTCTCATTTTTGTTTGGTTTTACTTTAAGTAGGCTACTAAAATATCTAAAACCAAATAAAATAAAATTAATATATAAAAATTAATAATAATAAAATTAAACAAAAGTAAAAGACTAAGTCTTTAACTAAAATTACAGTGAGTACAGAAAAAAATATATTAAAAATATTACCAAAGGCTATACTAGTATATCAATTATACTTTTTATGTATTTATTTATTTATTTATTTTTATTTTATTTTTTTTTGTATTTGAAACTTCACTAACTTCACAACTTTCACAAAATATTGAAGAAATAAACAAGGGGGGTACATTTTCAAAAGCATCCTTTTCTTGGTCACTCTTTATGAAAAAGTGACAAATAATGATTTGATAATTGATCATGACACTGAAAGAAATGATATCTGTTAATTGTTAGGGGATGCCATGGCCGTACTGATGATTGCATTAGTTGTGTTTGTAAAGGAGGTTATGGTTAAACCTAGCTAAAAATAAATATTATTAATCATATTTAACATAATTATTGTTTATTTTGGCTTGATTAAATGCTTTCCTCTGAACCTCTTAATGTTTTGATAACCTTTGTGATCCTCCCAAGTTATTTTGTCATGCCTCGCTGTCAACTCTGCCCTCCTGACGTCAATATAATGGAAAGTTTTTTCATAATTTCCTCATTTTAATAATCAGAATAATCTTGGGAATTTTCTTGAAAAGAGACTTAATTTACACCTGCAGTGTAAAGGAGACGAAAGGTGTGACGGGATTCAACAAATTTCTGGAAGGAAGAGACATCATCACATAAAAAATGTCAAAAATAAAAGATCTAAAATGAAAAAGTTTACGTTTTTAAAAGCGTGTGGGAATAAAAAGTTCAAGCATTCATGTTTTTGCTTTAAAAAAAAAAAAACAGCAAGGCAATGAAGATCACAAATTTAAATGAAAACCATATCTCACAATATTTTAGCATGATAAATGTGTGGGGGCCAAAGTCCCCGTCCTCAAAAATAGTTTAGAGTCATTATGGCTTTTGAAAATAAATATGCTTTTTTTAGAGTGCGTAATGGGGAGGCCAAATCAGATGACCAAGTCTCTGAGGACATATGAGATTTAGAGATCATTGTGATAAAATCAGCACCAGAAACATATTTATCATCTAAAATCAAATAAAACCGCCTCAGATGACCCCTTTAAATGGAAAGTCATACCAGCGTATGCTATTTCTATGGTATAGAGACCTGTCTTCAGGCTCACAGACTGTATGAGCCACCAGCATTTCACATTGCTCTCATGGCATCTGAAGGCCGGTGTGAAGTCTGACTGAGACAGACAGCAGGCCCATGTATGGACAAAGTATCGGGCCTGTCTTTCACTATCTCTGTACCTGATAGAGATAAGCACCCTGTCTGTTCATGACACTTGGTGAAGGCCTGGTTAAAATAGACTGAGAGGAATGACTGCAGATAAATCCAGCCAATATACATGTATATTTATATATTGGTAAAAGATTTATTGCAACAGAACTACCAAAACATAATGATGTCAGTTATTAAATGTCCCTGTGGAAAAGAACTACAATGTTTTCATCAGTTTACAGTATACAGAAGTACGACATGCAAAAATAACATTTTGTGAAAGCTGTGATTAGATTTTTCAGGATTCTTTGATGAGCTTAATTGAATATAGTTTTATAAAGCTTAAACATTCTCAACAAAAGTTCTGTCTAGAGTAAATGGCCCTTGCTGTTCATTATCAGTGGTTTCTTCATTTGTTGATGTACAACAGACAACAGTAGACAATGTGCTAAATCTTGCTAGGAACATACTAAAGTTGCCTTCACATGCTATCGGAATTATCATAAATATGAGTTTCCTAATCGTAAATTGGACATGAACGGCCTCTCAAGTTGTATTTATTACTGGGAAACTCTGAGATTATTTAGATACTCGAGTTTCTGCGGGCCATAAACTTTAAACATGGTGGAGGGGATGACGATTGCTGCTGCATGCCAATGCTATTCCTTATTAGTTTTTTTTTTTTCAACAACATCACCTTGTCTTGTCGTAAAAGTAGTGTCTATTTCTATATAAGAACAATCATTTGAAGCATATTGTGTGTTTTATGAACAGTGAAATAAGAATATATTTGACCGAAATTCTAGAAACGTCTAGAGGTAGAGCAAGCTGACTATCTAGCGCAGTGAATGTTGATTATCAACCAATGGAATATTACATTTTATTCTTTCGGACAACAAAGCACTTGAATGCCACAAGTTCTTAATCACGACTTCATTAGTGGGAAATAGAAATTTCCGATAGCATGTGAAGGCACCATAAAACATGTTAGCAATGTGATAATCCTGCTAACAACATGCTAATCATGCTAAAACATGCTAGATACATGCTAATCATGCTAAAACATGCTAACAACATGTTAATCATGCTAGCAACATGCTAATTGTAGTATTTTATGGGAGAAAAGACAGAGAGACACAGAGCTATAACGTATGCCGTCTTTACTGTTTGTTAACTTCGTCAGCCTGGCGCTGATACAACTCACAGCGCATGCGCACAATGGAAATACCGTAATACATGTAACACAGTTGCACTAATATACCACACTCCTCCCTCCTTAGATTGGAACCTAACATAACCTAAGCTTAATTTGGTGTAGCTTTAAACACATATATAACTTAATATTAACATAACACTTTGAACTTATGTGTTTACTTTAACAGTCTTTAACTAGAAACTAAGTCCTAAAGATTAAGTCTTTGTGGTGACTTTCTTTGGCTTTTGGGATAGCGCCGTTCAGGGTGTGCTTCAGAAGATTGATCAGGTTGAGCTTCTGGATCAGATGTTCCAGCTCTCTGAACTGGCAGATCATCAAAGAGGTCATCACTGATCCCTTCACACTGCTGTCCTGAAGACCTTGACGGTAACATGTGGTCCACATGTACTTTAACTTGCCTATGTCCTACTTGCACACAGTAAGTCAGAGGTCCTGAGGTCAGAATAGTGCCTGGGATCCAGAGCTTTTTGGGATGTCTGAAGTCTCGCACTAACACCCTCTCTCCCAAACTGAACGTGCGGAGTGACTTTGATTTCTTATCGTGCACTTTCTGCTGTTGAAGCTGGTGCTTGGATACAACATCCGACACATCTGGCTTGAGTAATGAAAGACGAGTGCGTGGTTGTCGTTTCAGGAACAACTCTGCTGGTGTGCGTTCCGTGACTGTGTTTGGAGTATTTCTGTATGTGAACAAGAAACGGTCTAGCCGCTGACTGGGAGACACTGACTGCGACTGCATTTGAGTCCATGCCTTTTTAAAGGTTTGCACAGCCCTTTCAGCTGCACCATTTGAAGCCGGATGGTATGGCGGTGACAGGACATGATGAACTCCGTTTCATTTAAGGAACTGTGCAAACTCAGGTGCAGTAAATTGAGGACCATTGACCGAAACCAGGACTTTCGGCAGACCATATGATGCGAACAAATTCCTGAGAAGGTTAGCAGTCTTTTCAGCGGTCGTCAGCTTTGTAGGTAAGACTTCAATCCATTTTGAATGGACATCTATCACCACCAGGAAATGCTGCTTTTGACCTCTACATAATCCACATGTATTCTCTCCCACGGTGCTGTGGCCCATGACCATGGGTGGAGAGGGGCTGTTGGGGGTCTATTCAGTGTGGTTTCACAGGGTGCACACTGACCCACAAATGCCTGAATCTCATGATCTAAACCAGGCCACCAAAGGAAGCTTCTTGCCAGAGCTTTCATTCGAGTGACTCCTGGATGACCCTCATGTAAGTCTGAGAGCAATATTCTCCTGTACTTAGGTGGAATGACCACCCGTGATCCCCAAAGAACGCATCCTTGGTCTGTGGACAACTGATCTTTCCTTTCATAAAAAGGTTTGAGATTTGGATTAGGTACAAACTTAGGCCACCCAGTCAGTGTGAGATCCAAGACCTTTGACAGGATAGGGTCACGTCTGGTCTCTTCTGCAATGTCTTTCGCTGAAATAGGCAGTTCTTCCACATGAGAGATTAGAAACACTCCTTCATGCTCGTCCTCAGAAGGACCATGTTTGCATGGAAGACGGGATAATGCGTCTGCATTTGCGTGGTCACAGGAACGACGGTACTGTATCTCATAGTCATATGCCAAGAGAAGTAACGCCCACCGTTGCATTCTTAATGCAGCCAGAGTTGGAACTGCAGACGTTGGTCCGAATATGGCCAAAAGTGGTTTGTGATCTGTCAGTAACACAAACTTTCTTCCATATAGATACTTATTGAATTTCTTTACACCAAAAATTATGCTCAAAGCTTCCTTTTCTATTTGAGCATAATTTTGCTCACTCGATGTCAGGGTCCGTGATGCGAATGCAATCGGTTTCTCTTCTCCTGAGGGTAGGATATGTGAAATGACTGCACCCACTCCGTATGGAGAGGCATCACAGGCAAGTCGGAGAGGTTTTCCTGGATCATAATGTGCAAGGCATTTACTGTTCAGGAGTCGTTGTTTGCAAGCTTTGAATGTCTCTTCACAACTTGGCGACCAATTCCACCTGGTGTCTGCTTGCAAAAGCTGGTGCAAAGGATGCAGTAATGTTAAAAAGGTTGGCCACAAACTTTCCATAATAATTAAATACTCCTAAGAAGGACCTTAATTCTGAGACATTCCGTGGAGCCGGTGCATTTACGATTGCTTCAACTTTGTCTTCAGTAGGATGTAGACCATGCTCATCTATCCTGTACCCCAAGTATTCCACTGAATCTTGGAGAAAAGCACACTTTGCAAGTTTCATCCTCAGTCCGTGCTTCTCTAACCTGGCCATTACCTGATCCAGTACTGCTAGATGTGCTTCCTCAGTAGGTGCTGACACCAAGATGTTATCCATAAAGCAAACCATGTTATCTATGCCTTGGAGTATCTTATCCATTGTGTACTGAAAAACAGCTGGAGCTGTCGAAACACCATAGGCCAGGCGGTGATAACGGAAAAGACCCTTGTGGGTGTTAACTGTCAGGTACTGCTCTGACTCAAGATCTAGAGGTAACTGTTGGTATGCAAATGACAGATCAAGTTAGCTAAACACTTTGCCTCCCGCTAGGGTGGCAAACAGATCCTCAGTATTTGGCAGTGGATATTCTTCCGGAAGTATACAGCGATTAATAGTGACCTTGTAATCACCGCACACTCTGACAGAACCATCTTTTTTGGGAACTACCACTATTGGTGCTGCCCAATCACTTCGTTCCACTTGAGTGATGATTCCATGTCTTTGTAGCCGCTCTAACTCCTTCTCTACTGCTTCCCTCAGAGCATATGGGACAGGTCGTGACTTATGGAATATTGGTTTACTATCTCGCTTCACTCGGATTCTTGCCCGGAAATCTCTGATCTTTCCCTAACCATCTTTAAAAAGATCCTTATGGTTGTCCAAAACAGCTTTGAGAGAGGGCTGAGTTGCTATCTCTTGTTTTAGGCTGAAAATCTTACCCCAGTCCAGTTTAATCTTCTGCAGCCAATTTCGTCCCAGTAATGGAGTTTTGTCACCCTTGACTACCATCAATGGCAGTGTCCACTCATTTCCATTGTACTGGACTGGCACTTGGATTTCTCCCAGCACTGGAATTGTATCACCAGTATACGATGAGAGATGAATTTCGACTGGCTGCAAGGGGCAGTCAAGTAGGAGCTCTTTGTATACCGATTCTGGAATTAGAAATACAGATGCACCAGTGTCAATCTGCATGGTTACTGTCTACCCTGAGAGTTCCAGTTGCAGATATAGTCCATCTTTCTGTCCTTGAGCAGTGTAAACTGTGAAAAGTTCAAATGCATCCTCAGAAGCACTTAATTCCTCGGTTGTGGCTGTCACTAACTGGGCTTTAACAGCTCGTTTACTGCTTTTGCAGACCTTTTTCAAATGGTCTGTTTTACCACATGCATGACATATTGCAGTGCGGAAATGGCATTCCTGTGGCTGACGACCCTCTCTACCGCAACGATGGCAAGTCATTTTTCGTCTGGCTGAAAAGCTCTGTGCCGATCTACTTGATGCAGCGAAACTTGAATGAGAAGACCCTCTCTGCGGTTTGTCTTTCTGTTTTCCCCGTGAATAGCTGGCTACACCGTGAACACCAGCACTGGAAAGGTCAGCACGTTCTGTCAACTCCTTTGTATCCTTATATGCCAGTTCCAAGCCAAGAGCAATTTCACAGGCTTGTTTAAAAGTTAAATCCTTCTCAGATAAGAGACGTTTACGGTAAGCTTCGCCTGACATACCGCATACAAACTGATCCCTCAGTGCATCATTGAGGAACTGGCCAAACTCGCATGTGCTAGCAAGTCTTTTCAAATCAACAATATAGTCTGTTAATGTTTCACCTTCTTTTTGATATCGTCTGTGAAATCGGAAGCGTTCGGCGATCAGTATTGGTTTTGGCTGAAAATGCAGTGACAATGTTTCAGTCATTTCTTTATATGTCAGATCGGTCACTTTCCTTGGCTGACTCAAATTCTTCAGTAGTCCATACTCTGTGGGACCCAAGACACTCAGAAACACGTCTGCTTTCTTTTCTGCTGCAATGTCATTTGCTGCAAGCCATCTTTCAAATCGCTCTAAGTTTCAAAATCTTCTTTCTTACTTTCAAATTCGGGAACTCTGCCAATCATTGCCATTTTGCTGTCACTTTCTGTTGTTTATCACCTCCGTGCAATTCAGAATTTTTATTTATTTATTCCTGTTTATTTTCTCTCATATCCGTTTCCTTGTACTTGCAATTTCTTCACGAAGTACCCGCAATGGCCACTAAATGCCACTCTTCCGCTTTTCTGGAGCTGCAGCTTGACTTATCTCCGCCATCAAGCTGTGCGATCCGTTGCAGACTTTCAGTTTCTAGTTGCTTCAAAAACTGGCGAACAATTTCTGTAGTATTGCAAACTCACTTGCACATGAACTACTATCACTTTGCTTCGCTGTGGAATCAATATCCTCGTCGCCACTGTAGTATTTTATGGGAGAAAAGACAGAGAGACACGGAGCTATAACGTATGCCGTCTTTACTGTTTGTTAACTTCGTCAGCCTGGTGCTGATACAACTCACAGCTCATGCGCACAATGGAAATACTGTAATACATGTAACACAGTTGCACTAATATACCAAACTAATAATACAAAAAAACATGCTAGCAAAATGCTAATCATGCTAGCAACACGTTAATAATGCTAGTAACATGCTAAGTAACATGCTAACATGATAATCATGCTAACAACATGTTAGCAACATGTTAATTGTGGTAAAATGCTAACAATATGTTAATCATGCATTAAAATGCTAGCAACATGCTAATCATGCTAACAACATGTTAATAATGCTGAACACATGCTAACAACACGTTAATCATGTTAAAAAAACATGCTATCAACATGCTAATTGTGCTCAAACATGCTAGCACCATGTTAATCACATTAAAAACATGCTAGCAACATGTTAATCATGCTGGAAACATGGTAGCAACATGCCATCAACATCTGTCTAATCTATCTAAACTTTAAAACTTCAAGCTTTTACAACTGCTTCAAACTTTCAGTCAAGGATTTTTCAAGCCAATTTCAAAGTTTGTTCGCAAACTTTACTCATCTAATTTTTTCAGTTGTTATTCAAGTTCTGTAAACAGCACTGTAATGGCATACAAGGGTCAACATGGATAAATGCAAACAGTTGCAATGTGTCAGTAGCATTCTGTCCATTTGTATCTCACACATACGGCATCCTCTTATCCTCTCTCTCGCTTTGTCTTCTATAAGAGGGTCAAAAAAACAATGGGTAGGCCTATGTCTAAGTTATTTATTCAGTCTTCAAATTAGGCCTTTTTTGCATATGTCCCGCTCGATTTTTTTTGCGCGTTAAATATCGCATGCGATTTATCGTGCAGCCCTAGTCCTGCTGTATAAAATATGCTGTAGCCTTTGTGTGTGACCTATTATGTGGATTAAAATTAATTAAAAAAATTAAAAAATTAAATTAAATAATTACTTAAAAACTAATTAAAAATGTATTAATAAAACTATTAATTCATTAATAAAATAATAAAAAATTAATTAATTTAAATTAATTTAAACAACAAATTAATTTAAAATTGAAATAATAGCACCGTATCATACCGTAATGATAAATACAGAATTAAACACAATTAAATACAGAAATCTGAATTAAAACATTGATTTATGACAAATAAATAGGGTAAAAAAATTATATGTAATTATTCAACAAAAAAGAATGCATTTAAATAATTGTGTAGGTCTGAGGCATATTTGCATGAAATCTGAATGTAAACATCAAATGCGCATCTTTCTCCTGAAAATGTGACCAGTACAGACAGTCTGCATCTACTTGCATCCCTCCTATTCCACTTTATAACTAATTTCATAAAGTCCTATTACACATGAAGTCATATTACATTATTGACATAGGATGTATTTCATAGATAGATAAGTAGTCTGTAATATTTATGATGTATGTCTGTGGTCATGAAGTCATTTGAAAGACTGGTGCTAATCCACCTGAAGGACATCACTGGACCCTTACTGGACCCCCTGCAGTTTGCTTACTGAGCAAACAGGCCTGTTGATGATGCAGTCAACATGGGACTGTATTATATCCTACAACATCTGGACAAACCAGGGACTTTGTTTGTGGACTTCAGCTCGGCCTTCAACACTATCATCCCAAACCTCCTCTAGTCCAAATTAACTCAGCTATCTGTGCCCACCTCCATCTGTCAGTGGATCATCAGCTTCCTGACAGACAGGCAGCAGCTAGTAAGGCTGGGGAAATTCTCATCCAGCACCCGCACCATCAGCACTGGTGCCCCCCAGGGATGTGTGCTCTCCCCACTGCTCTTCTCTCTCTACACCAACAACTGCACTGCAAAGGATCCCTCTGTCAAGCTCCTGAAGTTCGCAGACGACACCACACTTATCAGCCTCATCCAGGACGGTGACGAGTCTGCTTACAGACAGGAGGTTAAAGAGCTGGCTGTCTGGTGCAGTCTTAACAACCTGAACACGCTCAAAACTACCTGAAGTAGGAGTTCCACATATAAGACTCCATTGTCAAGAAGGCCCAGCAGAGGCTGTACTTCCCTCACCAGCTGAGGAAGTTCAACCTGCCACAGGAGCTGCTGATACAGTTCTACTCTGCAGTCATTGAATCAGTCCTCTGCACTTCAATAACTGTCTGATTCAGCTCAGCTACCAAAACTGACTTAGAAGACTACAGAGGATAGTCCGGACTGCTGACCGAATCACTGGTACAACCCTCCCTTCTCTCCAAGAACTGTACTGATCCAGAGTGAGCAAAAGAGCTGGCAAAATCATTCTGGACCCCTCACACCCAGTCCTCTTCCTCTTTGAACTGTTGCCGTCTTGTCAGCGTTACAGTGCACTGTGCACCAGAACAGCCAGGCATAAGAACAATCCATCTCATAAACTGTTAACTTGGCAATAAACATGTAACACACAACACTATTCATACATTTATTTATTTAACACACCATACTTCTTAGTCACATTTCCTTGCATTTGTACATAACACACCAAATTCCATCTATTGTCTATTTTGTATATATATATATACAGGTGCATCTCAATAAATTAGAATGTCGTGGAAAAGTTCATTTATTTCAGTAATTCAACTCAAATTGTGAAACTCGTGTATTAAATAAATTCAATGCACACAGACTGAAGTAGATTAAGTCTTTGGTTCTTTTAATTGTGATGATTTTGGCTCACATTCAAAGAAAGACTTAAACTACTTCAGTCTGTGTGCATTGAATTTATTTAATACACGAGTTTCACAATTTGAGTTGAATTACTGAAATAAATTAACTTTTCCACGACATTCTAATTTATTGAGATGCACCTGTATATATAATTTTTTTTCTTCAAATTCTTGTATATTGCTATTTCATACTACTTATTCTATTTTTATTATCTGTCTTGTCGCTGTCATTCTGTTTGTGCTGTGGACGTTTCTGTCACCAAAACAAATACCTTGTATGTGTAAACCTGGCAATAAAACTAATAATATAAGAATTGTTTATCAGTGTAGTAGCCTATATGTAGTGTTCAGGTGAAACAGGTAACTTGCCAGAAATGATAAGGTTTTTGACATGATGTCTATGTATGCTGTGTAGCTCCGCAGAAAGAGGGGGAGTGCGCTGAAATCGGTAGTCTAATGAAATGAAGGGTGAGCACATTCACTAGCCCGCTGACGTCATCGAGGGAGGATCCGCGCTGGCGATCTTGAAAGGGAGGATGCGCTCGCGCTTTGAGCATCGCTGAGAACGAGCGAGTCGCATCCACTCAGTCAGATCTATATAAAAGAAAACGTGCTTAAATCAAAGGAAATCCCAGATTTGCACGGAACATGGCATCAAAATGTCCCAAATGTGACAAAACTGTTTATTTTGGTAAGTTGTTCATTTTTCTTCTATTTTGCAAAGCCACGGATAAAACAATGCACGCGCCAGGCTGAAACGACTGCACCGTAGATGTCGTGTAGTGTCTGAATGTACTTTCATTATTTTCATTCTCGCATGCGTTGTAAACAACGTCTGCAAACCACACAGCGTGGGCTCGATGGTGATTACCTGGCTTTTCACGGGTGCACGTTATTCTTAGTAAATGAATTGGTTTTCTTATTAAGATCCACATGATTTCTGCATTAGACGGCGCAGCTAATCTGCTGAGTATTTTATCTGCATGGTATTTGAGATACCATAAATATTGAGCTCGTGCAGTGAAATAAGATCCATGAATCACCAATGTGTATGTAGAGAGAGTTTTCTGATTTGATTATGGATGAAGCATGAAATGCAGAATCGGGATGAATGAAAGTATATATTACATTACACTATTAAAGCTGATAATCCTATTGCACTAGAACTTATTCTTTGGTTAAAACGGGTGACTGTAAAACATGCAAAAATAATAATTAGGTGGGTGGTGGATTTTCAATATCAGATAATATCAATATTTTTTTTAAATGTTAACAGCCATGAGTGAAACAAGTATTTAATTAGTGTCAACCAATACACCATCACAAATTGAAATGTAACCACTAACTAGATGGAATAGCCAGCAGTCAATCTGATTTGACCCATTTTATGGGTCCGGTAAACATTCTCTACCCTCTCCTGTCCAGTCTATACCTTATTTATGGGCCTTTACTTTCCCTTCATTCAAAAAGCCTCCTGTGAATGGGGTGTGCAACACATTTTGATTCATTGGAAAATGTTAAACTGCTCCTTTTTCATGTTCTTTATCTTCTCTGATTAAATGTAACTAGGCCTAAATTATTTTAAAGTGCAGGTGCCATTTGGCGTTTGTCCCCAGTGCGTAATTACTCATTATATCAATTTATTATTTATCATTAACAGCTGTCAGCTAAAATTATTACATACAATTAATACAAGGCTATACTTTGTCTTTTTAAGGCAGAAAATCAACATGAATGATTGGCAGATTAAAAATGTGTCTGTGCTTAATATCATATGCTGAGCTGACTCCCTCCCACTGAGCGCTATAATAATTAAAATGTGAGATCCACTTTGTCTCTGGCTGCTACTCGCTCTCTTGAGACTTTAGCAGCTGTGACCTGAGAAAGCATTCCTATTCACTTGAATGCCGCAAACAACCTTTAAGTATGCAACCTGGCACACGGTTATCTTTAAATGGCTTTAGAAACATGCTTTTTGCCCACATAATTGTGCCATCTAACAGCAGTTTGCCTTTCTCTTTCCAGTCAGTGGTTAAAGGGAACAGTTCACCCAAAAATGAAAAAAAAAAAAAATGTACTCACCCTCAGGCCATCCAAGATGTAGATAAGTTTGTACGTATCTTCATTGGAACAGATTTGGAGAAATTTAGCAACATCACTTGCTTACCAATGGATCCTCTGCAGTGAATGGGTGCCGTCAGAATGAGAGTCCAAACAGCTGATAAAAACATCACAATAATCCACACGACTCCAGCCCATCAGTTAACGTCTTGTGAAGAAGAATGCTGTGTTTTACACAATTTACAAATTTATCATTAAGGTGTTTTTAACTTCAAACCATTGCTTCTGGCATAAATATGAGTCCTCTATCAATAATATTGCTTTCTTTGTAAAAATGTCATCTTGTCTGAATCAGGAGATAAATATGCACAGATCAAGCACCGTTTACAAGTGAAAACAGTCCAAAACATTAAACACCAGAGAGGGCAACAAAGGATGGACTTTTCACTGGAGGAAGTGTTATTATGGGTTATAGACTGGTATTTTGGCCAGAAGCAATTGTTTAAAGTTCAGAACATCTTAATGATGGATTTGTTTCTTCCAAACTTTAATTGACGGACTGGAGTTGTGTGGTGATGCAAAGCTAAAGTGATTTATAGCTAAATTTCTCCAAATCTGTTCTGGTGAAGAAACAAACTCATCTACATCTTGGATGACCTGAGGGTGAGTAAATTTTCAAAATTTAATATTTTCATTTGTGGGTGAACTATTCCTTTAAAATCCTTTTTTGATCCATAAAAGTGTATTATTGAAAAGATTATTTATCAGTAATATTTCCAAAACTTTTTTTCTCTTTTGATTCTGAAGTGCTTGCAACCTCTGTAACTTTCTGTCAGACTGCAATTTGCCATGCATATATCCTCACTATGGAAACAGCTCATTTGATACTCAGGTTAAGAGAGCATCATGAAAGCATTAAGCAGAACTACAAGTCCAGAGACAATAACTAATTACTGTCTGTTCAACTCCCGCGCATTTGTCTGCTGCACCACAAAAAAACATTCAGTTTTTAATCTTGTTAATGCCCTGCTGTGTGGGTATGTCTGTTTGTGAGCAGAAATATGGAGAAGAAAATAGATCCGATTGAAGACAAAAGGTGATAATGCATGCACTTAGCATAAAATAGACATCATAAAAGCAAAAATAATTTTTTTTATAAATAATATTATTAAAATAATCTAAAAATAATAATGTAATATTTTAATAAATAAATATATTTCCATTTTAGCTAGTTGCCTGGAAACAAAACTACATGGCAATGGAAAGTTGTCAAACTGATACATCACAGAAACTAGAACTGGCTAATAGGTTACATTTTATTTTAATTTCTCTTAAATTCACTAAGAGGACTCTTATGCTCACCAAGGCTGT
Organism: Sinocyclocheilus rhinocerous; assembly: GCF_001515625.1. Classification (NCBI taxonomy): domain Eukaryota; kingdom Metazoa; phylum Chordata; class Actinopteri; order Cypriniformes; family Cyprinidae; genus Sinocyclocheilus; species Sinocyclocheilus rhinocerous. Next base: position 439,081 of record NW_015650705.1, on the reverse strand, counting down.
GTTTATTTGATCAAAAATACAGTAAAAACCGTAATATTGTGCAATATTATTACAAATTAAAATCACTGTTTTCTATTTTAATTTAACTTGTATTTGTGATGCCAAAGATGAATTTTCAGCATCATTATTCCAGTCTTCAGTGTCATACGATCCTTCAGAAATTATTCTAATATACTGAATTTCTCAAGAAACATTTCTTGTATATATGTTAAAAAAATCAGTTGTGCTGCTTAATATTTTTGTGGAAGCCGTGATATATTTTTTTCTGGATTCTTTGATGAATAGAAATTTCAAAAGAGCAGCATTTATTTAAAATAGAAATCTTTTATAACATATAGTGGGTATAACATATAATTATTACATAAAAACATGTATAACACTTGTGTGTTACGGTGATGTAAAGATAGATGGATGGATGGATGTATAGATATATATATATATAGATAGATAGATAGATAGATAGATAGATAGAAATCTTAAATTGACATATGACAAATAATAAAATGTAAAGAATGTAATAAAAGAAAACCGTTTTATCAGTTTATTCAAAGGCATGCCTTCTTTATTAGCAGTTTTATTGCCTTATATGCATCATGTGCTTGCAAAATGAAGAAAATGGATTTGTTACCCTGAGGCAATCCTGCAATAGAACACACAAAAATAAACAAAAACATCCTTGAATGGATTTCTCAAAGTTTGACCTAAAATGTTATTGTGCTGTTGTTCAGTCTTGACTCACAGTGACGTGACGCTGCTCTGTGGAGAACGGCTCATGAGGGTGTTCTGTGCTCCCTGAGGCACATGCCTGGAATATTCCAGCCTCGATATGATGCATCCAGATTTGATAAGAACCTTTCACTCTATGATAGTGTTTTCACATCTCCCTGACATCCTCGATGAGACAGTAAACAGACGGACATTAGACTTCACATTATCTCTCAGTGGACTTAGTTAGACACATTAAGAGGCGCATTGATAAAAGACTAAATGGATAAACACATTTAGGTGGACCAAGATAGATAGTTTTTTTTTATTTTATTTTTCTGACGAGACACAGTCAGACGAGACTCAAACTACCATTTCATAAAATCTCTGATCTTTGCCAGGCATCATTACAGTAAGAGTCTCTACGGAGTAATTTCAGCTCAATTGTTATAATGAAGATAGTGGCTTCAGGGGAGAGTTTTAACACTTTTATTCAAAGAGCCCCTTAAACCATAATCTTAATGTACATCCTCAGATGAATGATGATCTGTAAAGGGAATAAATCTATTTGTGTCTTATAGCGGAGAAAGTGACATCTCTGGGAAAAGACTGGCACAAATTCTGTCTCAAGTGTGAACGCTGTAGCAAGACCCTAAATCCAGGAGGACATGCAGAGGTGAGAGGAAGACAGCTAAAAAACTGAGAAAAAGAAAGCATTGCAGATAAAGATCGCATTAAATGCACCTTTCTTTCATGTATATGTTTGACTGAACTGGAAGCTGCTGCATGTCATTGAAATGTGCATTTATCTGGCAAATATTACATCTAATGTGGTCACAATGTTGATTTATAGTTTTTAATTTTATTTTATTGCTAAATATTACAATATTATGTCATATTTAGCAATATTACATAAGTAAGAGTGTTGTTCCAAATATCAGCACAACTGGAGCCATAGCAGGTATTACAGCCATCAGCACAACTGTGTGTCAGTGTGATATTTTTATTCAACAGTTCAATAAACAAGAAGTTAATATTGCGTAACTTTCATTTTAGATACAGTTTTCTACGTGGTCGGGAGAGCTCAAATGAAAAAAAACAAAAACACATGCAAATAGAAAAAAACACCAGTAAATTAAGAAAACATCTTCATCAGTTGACAACACATGCGCCTAAAAGACTCACAACACAACCAAATACAGAAACGCACTGCAAAGACCCACAACAAAACCAAATACAGAAACGCGCTGCAAAGACCCACAACACAACCAAATACAGAAACGCGCTGCAAAGACCCACAACACAACCAAATACAGAAACGCGCTGCAAAGACCCACAACACAACCAAATACAGAAATGCGCTGCAAAGACCCACAACAAAACCAAATTCAGAAACGCGCTGCAAATACAGAAACGCGCTGTAACGACCCACAACACAACCAAATAAAGAAACATGCTGCAAAGTCCCACAAGACAACCTAATACAGAAATGTGCTGCAAATACAGAAACATGCTGCAAAGACCCACAACAAAACAAAATACAGAAACGTGCTGCAAATACAGAAACGCGCTGCAAAGACCCACAACAAAACCAAATACAGGAACGTGCTGCAAATACAGAAATGCGCTGTAAAGACCCACAACACAACCAAATACAGAAATGTGCTGCAAATACAGAAATGTGCTGCAAATACCCACAACACAACCAAATACAGAAACATGCTGCAAAGACCTATAACACAACCAAAGATAGAAACGCGCTGCAAATATAGAAATGTGCTGCAAAGACCCACAACACAACCAAATACAGAAATGTGCTGCAAAGACCCATAACACAACTAAATAGAGAAACGTGCTGCAAAGACCCACAACAAAACCAAATATAGAAACGCGCTGCAAAGACCCACAACACAACCAAATACATAAACGCGCTGCAAAAACCCACAACACAACCAAATACATAAATGCGCTACAAATACATAAACGCGCTGCAAATACAGAAACGTGCTGCAAAGTCCCACAACACAACCAAATACAGAAACGTGCTGCAAGTACAGAAACGTGCTGCAAAGACCCGCAACACAATCAAATACAGAAACGTGCTGCAAAGACCCACAACACAACCAAATACAGAAACGCGCTACAAATTCACACAACACAACCAAATACAAAGACCCACAACACAATCAAATACAGAAACGTGCTGCAAAGACCCACAACACAACCAAATACAGAAACGCGCTACAAATTCACACAACACAACCAAATACAGAAACGCGCTACAAATTCACACAACCAAATGCAGAAACGCGCTGCAAATACCCACAACAAAATCAAATTCAGAAACACGCTGCAAATACAGAAACGCGCTGCAAAGACCCACAACAAAACCAAATACAGAAATGTGCTGCAAATACAGAAACAAGCTGCAAAGACTCACAACAAAACCAAATACAGAAACGTGCTGCAAATAAAGAAACGCGCTGCAAATACCCACAACACAACCAAATACAGAAAGGCACTGCAAATACAGAAACACGCTGCAAAGACCCACAACACAACCAAATACAGAAATGTGCTGCAAATACAGAAATGCGCTGCAAAGACCCACAACAAAACCAAATACAGAAACGTGATGCAAATATAGAAACGCGCTGCAAAGACCCACAACACAACTAAATACAGAAACGTGCTGCAAATACAGAAACGCGCTGCAAAGACAACACAACCCGCTGCAAAGACCCACAACACAACTAAATACAGAAACGTGCTGCAAATACAGAAACGCGCTGCAAAGACCCACAACACAACCAAATACAGAAATGTGCTGCAAATGCAGAAACATGCTGCAAAGACCGACAACACAACCATATACAGAAAGGAGCTGCAAATACGCACAGACCACATTGGAAATGTATAAGGGAACCGCAACAAGTGACGAACTTGGCTGGGACATACTTACTCTGAAAGGTGCGATCCTGATCATATGATTCCTTAGCTTTTTTCGATATTATTAGCCTAAATAAGCAGACGAAATACACAATTAATGTAACTGTGAAACGTTATGTAAGCTGGCAAACTTACTTTTACAACTTCCCTTACGAAAATTAACCATGGTTTTACTATAAAAAAAACATGGTTACTATAGTTAAACCATGGTAATCACAAATTACACTAACCATAGTTTAACTATGAAAATGGGAAACGCCAAAAACATCATTACTACACTTTTACTATAATATCCATTGTGGTCTGTGCTACATGCAGTGTGTTTCAGTATTTGTTTTTGTTGTGTGAATTTGCAGAGCATTTCTCTATTTGGTTGTGTTGTGTGAATTTGCAGCGCATTTCTCTATTTGGTTGTGTTGTGTGAATTTGTAGCGAGTTTCTGTATTTGCAGCAAGTTTCTGTATTTGGTTGTGTTGTGTGAATTTGTAGAGAGTTTCTGTATTTGCAGCAAGTTTCTGTATTTGGTTGTGTTGTGTGAATTTGTAGAGAGTTTCTGTATTTGCAGCAAGTTTCTGTATTTGGTTGTGTTGTGTGAACTTGCAGCGCATTTCTGTATTTGGTTGTGTTGTGAGTCTTTGCAGTGCGTGTCTTGTCAAACTGATGAAGATATTTTTTCTTAATTTGCTGGCCTTTTCTATTTGCATGTGTTTTCTTAAGTTGCAGCGCGTTGAGCTCTCTCGGCCACCGTAGTTTTCACTGTTATTTAGTTATTTCTATTTTTGATCCTAAAATGAAAATATGCAAACAAGCAAAAAGCACAATCACCGTGCTTCGAGTCTGTGAGTAAAACAGTTCATGATGCTGTTCAATTAAATTGTGATCATGAATGAATCAGTGTTTTTGAACAAAATGGTTAGTGAAAGATTCAATGACTCACTAATGTAGTAGGAATAGTGTTAATACTAAAGGCATATTCAACCCAATGGCACAAAAATTATTTTTTGTATTATTATTATTTTAATGCTATTTGTCTGTTCAGATCAATGCATAAAAAATGGCAGACGGGCTGAATGAACATGCTAATTCACACACCTGACAGGTGCAACTTATAGAAAAGAATAAATACAGTGTTTACCCTGGTTACTACGGTACACAGAGCAGTGCTGCTCAATTTTCTGTTTCCTGAATGAATCTACTGGTGTTGAATGAATTGGTTGAGTTGATTGAATGAATTGGTTGATTGAATTAATCACTTGTTGCCATCTGCTGGCAGATAAATGTAACCTGCAGAAAGGTTCTTTACAAAATGGGAAATAATATGCGCATCATGCAACATTATATTAGTGGGTGGACTAATTTGTTGATGTCAAACACACCTCATGATTCAGTACTTGCATATAGGCTGGTGGTGTTATGGGGAGGGACATTCTCATTCTAGAGCATATTTGATTGGTCAAAAATTTTATTCATAGCCTAAATTTTCCCTAAAGACTATACATTTTAAATATGTATATCTTAAAATCAATAACTAAAGTTCCACAAACTCTTTAAACTCTTAGAGACTCAAAAAATAAGAGCACTGACATGTTAGTGTTACGGAGTAACCAGAACATGAGACGTGCGGATCCATGTGCAAAGCTTTTATTAAAAGATGTGGTCACAAACACAGGCAGGGTCGAAACACCAGCGAATAGGTATGGTATGGGCAAAACACAAGAGCAGTCCAGTCCAGGGTATAGTGTAACAGTCTGTGTAGTGTGAGAGTCCATGTAGTGAGCGGGTGACCTCTGGTGGTGAGTGAACGGAAGTTCATAGACTGGATTCGTGACAGTTAGCAAGTTCATGTTATAATGAAAATTCACACTTTTAAGTTGTTGTTCTAGATAACGATGCAGATGATTCACAGATTCCAACAAACTGTTATTTGCAGAGCAAAGAGCCTTAATGCTTCGCAAATATCATATTAATTGCATTGAATGTGCACCTTCAGTGTCCTTTGTGTGTATACTGGATCTTAAAAGTACATTTAAAAAAAACTGTACTTGAGGATAATTTTAATGGAATAAAAGGCCACTTAAAGAGAGTACACCTTATGATTTTTCTTAAAACACAAAGCACACTTTGCAATAATGTCAAAATAAAGGGTTTGCTTTGTAATACATGTCAAATCATTGTTTTTTCTAATCTTTTTTCTTTAAAGAAGTGCACTCATGTTATTGTGCTGACTAACAAAGCGCATGTAAAGTACTTGCTCATAATTAAGTAGCAATTAACAAGTGTGTTATTTGATATTGCATTAAATATATTTTTATATGTACTAAATTGCAACGTCACCATTACAAATGTGTAATTACAAATATATTTAAATGCATGGCATACAAGTTTAATTACATTAAGGTATTTTTTAGTTTACCATAAATGCTTGTCACTTCATTTGGCATTATTTGGCAACCATATTTCAAAGACAATATCATAGTCCAACTAGTTGCATTTAGTAAAAATTTTAACTATAATACATTTATAATACAACTTTAAGATTCCACAAAATAAGTGTCAGAACATTACATTCAATTAGCACTTAAATATATTCTTTTAAAGTGTATTGTTTTCCATAATAAGACTCGTTTTAAAAGTATGTTAAGTGTAGGCTACTTATTTTTCACAAGGGCCGGTACAGTTGTTTGCTCTTTAAATGTTGAAAATATTTTATGCTTTAATCTTTGGACAGCATGAGTGTTAATTTTTGATGACAACAGACAAGGATGGCAGGAACTGGATGCCTAATTAATCTCAGTGATGTGTTTTATCCACTGTTAACAGCATGATGGGAAGCCATACTGCCACAAGCCATGCTATGCTGCCCTCTATGGACCAAAAGGTGCAGTACATCTAATTAATGTCTCTGATGCATCTGTTCATAATTTATGGGGCTTGCACTGCAGCAAGTAGGACACTCTTTCCTTTGATGCAACAGATTCTTAATGAGACAGCCAGCATGCACAAGAGCAGCTTCATCACAGAAATCTCTGATCTTCAGATATGGAGTATAGTTGACCCAAAAAGGAAAATTCTGTCATTATTTTCTCATCGTCATGATGTTCTAAACCTGTATGAGTTCTTTCTTCTGTTGAACACAAACACACACACAAAAAAAAAGAAAAAGGGTCTGAATACTTTCCGTACCCACTGTATATATATATATAGTTCAGGGATAGGAGTTCAAAAATGAAAGTTATGTAATCATTTACTCACCCTCAAATCTGTATTTGAGTTTCTATATTCTGTTGAACACGAAAGAAGATATTTTGAAGATTGTGGATAACCAAACAGTTGCTGGTAGCCATTGACTTCCATAATGTATTAAAAAAACAATACCAACAATTTCCATTTATTGGGTGAACTATCCCTTTAATTCATATGTTAGGCTTTACCGGGTTAATTATCATTTACTGGAAATCCTGTTTTTGTGGTGAAACACTTTTATAATATTGTTATTTTAAAGAACACCCCAATAATGCCATAGAAACCACCAATAACACCCTATCATCTGCATAACAATATGCTAAACCCAAACCCAAAACTTGGCAATTTGCATTGCAACCATCCTAAACACCACAACATTTGCATGGGCAAATCTACTTGTACTGTTACTTTTAGTACAAAGTGGGTAGTGATAATGAATTCTGTAAAATATTAGGATTATTACATTTATGGTAATGGAATGTTAATTTAAATGAATGATATTTGTGAGAATAATTGTTTACCTGATTTTCTCCAGCTGCAAGCTTCAGTTCGTTTTCTGGTCAGCCGAACATCTGCCCAAGGTGCAACAAAACAGTGTACTTCGGTAAGCGCTGACATTCAGACAGTAAAGTTCAGCAAATATGGACTTGTGCTGGAACTTGTGTGTTCAGCAGTGCCAGGACATACATATGCATTTCTTGAGGTTGCCTGATGCTTACAGAAGGGCCTGTGTTTCCTTCTTTGTGTTTCAGCTGAAAAGGTCAGTTCCCTGGGTAAAGACTGGCACAGGCCCTGTCTGCGCTGTGAGAGGTGCAGCAAGACTCTGGCTCCAGGCAGCCATGCAGAGGTGAGGGACATTTTTATATATTTGAATCTAAATAAATGTATATTGTGCAAATTATAAAAATACATTTTGGCATAATGTAATTTAAGATTTAAAGTTTATTTTCTTGCCCCTCAAAGTACATATTGTGATCTATTTAAGCATTTAATGATTTACCTAAATATATTTTTAGTCTAGAAAAAATCCTTAAATTGTCCTCTGCACAACATATTGTCAGGGTTATGGACCTGTCTGTGTGTGTTTTTGCTCCCTGTGACCCAGTTTCTGTCTCCCGTTGATTGTGTTAATTTGATTCCGGGTGTGTCTAGTTCTTCCCCCAATTGTCCTGTGTTTAAAAGCCTTAGTCCTTTCAGTCAGTGTTTGTCGGTTCTGAACGCCATTCCATGTGTTCCTGTGTCTCCTCTCCTATGTACCCCTTGTGTTTGGATTATTAAAAGACTGGTTTGAAGCTATCTCCGTGTCTCCTCGTTCCGTGCTCCAAGTGAAGTGTGACAGAAGAACCGACCGAAACAGTTACCTCCGTTTGTATATTCCATGTGTTCCTGTGTCTCCTATGTACCCCTTGTGTTTGGATTATTAAAAGACTGTGGTTTGAAGCTATCTCCGTGTCTCCTCGTTCCGTGCTCCAAGTGAAGTGTGACACACATACTGTATGTACATATATTTGAAATATAATTTGGTCAGAAAAAAAAAAGTGTATCTGTATGGATGGAGTAGAAACGTATATATCCTCTTAGTAATATCATAAAGGTGGAGCTCAAAAATGTCCAGATTAAACTGTTGTGCAATGCATCCAGATTTGAAATGACATTTGAAGACAAGTATGATTTAATAGTGTACATGGGTTCTGTTTTAAACTACAGCACGATGGCCAGCCATACTGCCATAAACCCTGTTACGCTGTTCTCTTTGGGCCAAAAGGTACATTTCCACTGTCTGTTTTCCAGTTTCATTCTTTTTATACAGTGTATATTGTCTGTTGACGAGACATTCCATTTTGGTAACTGCATCAAGTAAAATTTACAAAAATGACTTTATATACACAGAAAGCATATTAAATGCAAGTGTCTACTTCAATGTTTCAACTTTCAAATAACATTTATGAAAATAAAATGTCAAAATATGAGTGAAATAATGTTCCATCGTCATTCAGTATAACAGATATACTGTATTTATGTAAAAATGAAACAACATTATTCTGACCTGTACTTATTAAAATAAATAAAAGAATAAGTGATCATACATTTTATTACATTTTTAATGATTAAATATTTCTTGCTGACAAAAGAATAAAGTAGTATAATAGTATTTTGGGGCTGCACTTTGAATCTTTTAATGTCATAATTGTACGTAAAAAAAATAAAAAAATAAAGCTGTATTAACTTTTATTGTTTTGATGCTTGCAAACCCCTATTCGTCTTTGACCCGTGCATAATGTTATTTCACTGTTTTTGTTCAGGAGTGAACACTGGAGGTGTTGGCAGTTACATATACGAGGACCCAAACACTGAAAGCCAGTCCTAAGAACCACAACCACACCAGCAGTATTATTAGCAACCTTAGGTTTAAGCCTCTTGTCTGCTTCCTTTAAATTCACTTCCTATCTTTCTTGAATCTGCACTGATCTTGTTCATCTACAGAGTGCCACTTACATACTAATTGTACTAAAATGAGCTAGTATTATTACTTACTAACAGGAATATGTGTTTAGCCTTTTTGCTGTATTTATATATTGTTTATATATTTTTAAGAATGTACTTAAGATATATTTTTTTTTTTTTTTTTTACTGTGACATTGAACTACAGGTAACACACAATTTTGTTCAGAATGAAAAGTTTTTAGTTGTCTAACATATGTTTAGTTGTGTAGCACTATAGCACACTTATTTATTAGGCCTGTAGTTTACCGATGGCATATGCTTTCTTAACTTTGCACTTAAGATCTGTTTATGTATTAAACACTTTGTATTTGAAATTAAATAATATTGTTAAGTGTATTGAATTGTTTTGTTTCATTTCACTTTTGGGATGCTGGAGAAAAGAAAAGAGAAAAATAAATAAATAAATATATATATATATATATACTGCCTTAAATGTACAAGTGATGGTGCCAGTACATTCACTGCACTTTTTCCAACCACTTTGAATTTAATACTTTAAGAAAATGCACAACAATCTTTAAAAAAGGGAAAAATACATACATACATGCAGTACATACCAAATCAAGCAGAAATGAAATTTATTTATGGTGGCCAGTTAAACTGATGGAAACATAGATGCTGTTATGTTGTTATATATGTTATAATAGCTAATAAATACCCGTTTGCACAGAAAATACAAGGATCTGTCACAAATCATATTGATAGCATAGAATATAATCAATGTGAGTAAAATATCGTAATATTTCAGATACTCTCTTTAATCATCTAATAGGATGTCATTAGATTCTCCAGTCATAATCTAATGTCATTATCCACTACATATAAAAATGTCATCACATTTGTAACCAGTAATGAATGAATGAATGTACTTCTCAATGAGATTATAGTGATTAAGCTCTGCTGTATATCGTGTAATAAGCCAGAAGGCTTGAATTGTCAATATCGAAAACAACGCAATGCATTCTGGGTGATGTGGTCCACGACGCTCACACGCACGCTGTCATTCAACACTGCACTGATGTCTGCTGCGGTTATTTTAGCCGCTGTCCTCGGCGGTGGGGTTCTCCTCATTGCCCGGAGAATATTCTCCAGACGGAAAGCGCTGAGATCACTGAGCTACCCAGCGAGTCTGATGCGCGGAAAGACTGTGATAGTGACCGGGGCGAACAGCGGCATCGGGAAGGCGACGGCGGCGGAGCTGCTGAAGCTGCAGGCCCGTGTGATCATGGCCTGTCGGGACAGGCGGAGGGCTGAAGAGGCGGCCCAGGACATCAAGAATCAAGCCGGTGCAAATCAGGGAGAGTTAGTGATCAAAAACTTGGACCTCGCGTCGCTCCAGTCTGTGCGCAGCTTCTGCGAGGAAGTTATCAGGGTTTGTTTACAGCTGTCTCTTTCTCTTTTAATCATTGAAACTGGGTTGCATGGCATTAAATATCTAGGCTACAACAGCATGGAGTATGAATTCATGAACGTAGAAATGGCTCAAACCAGGCAAAGATCATTGAGAAAGTGGTCAAATTAGTTCACATAAACCACGAAAAGTGTTAACACTTACATGGTGTGTAACTAAAGGTCAAGCAGTGAATACGTGTGTTTCTCAGTGAAATGAGCTTTCCAATGTCCCGAATATCATGTGAAATATGATATATAATGTGCAATATGATATGTGATCTGTGTATATATTTATATGTATATATATGATAACTAGTTACTACAGTTATTGTTAGCACAGTTAAACTGTGGCAACTTAGTTCTTGCCACCACTTTCATGAAAAATGTCAAATTCACTTCTTACAGTGGTTGAAGCACATATTAATGGGACTGAATATTATTATCATCTCATATTATTATGACAATTATAACATAATTGTAGTAACTCTGGGTATTTTGGTGCCTTGATAAATTGTAAATAATGAAAATAGATGAGAACTGGGCTGATTGTCACACTTTTAAGTCCAGACAATAATTTTCACTGGGTTGATTTATTTTTTAAAGTAAATTTCCGGGTATGGGACACACGTTATTGTCTTGACATCAATGGGAACCTGCCATTAAATATCCATTTATAGATTTTCATGAAACTTTAAACATGAAACAGCAGAGATGGAAAAAAAAATAACATTAAATATTGCCAAACCATTATTTTGGCCAAATTAATGAATTCTATGGAACTATAACAGATTAGAAGTGTCAGATAGATTAGAAGTATCACTTTGGTTAAGACTTGATCTTGAAGGGCTGACTTGGTGTAATAGGAATCCATGATTTTATACTCAAAAAATATTTTTACAAGGTCTCACTCACAAACCTGTGGAACAATCCTTTAATGGGTTGCAGTGAAATCTTAAATTGTTATCATGACTTAACTCATATGAGGGATTTTTAATTGTTTGCAGTGTGTATAATTGTGCAGATTGCATTATTTAAAGCAAAATAAATAAATTACATAGATTTTTCAATCTTTCCATAGTGTTACATTTATTAAAAATTAATAGGTGTAACATACTTAACAATAAATACAGCTATTTGATAAAATAAATGAAATTATGACACAACACATGCCATCAGGCCTGAGCTTCATTATATAGTTAATATAATGCATGCCATATTGGTTTTACTTAAAACCTTAAAAACTTTTAAGTTACTGACATACAGCCACTGTGAGAACTTCCCCATGTGACAACCAGCCTCAATGTCCCATTTTAGATTTATCAGACATTTATATGAAGCCATTTTAGTTAAGTTTTCTGCAGCGAGTTAATATCTGGCTACATAAAATTCTTTTGGATAGAATAGCATTTTCCCACTTATACCTCTGTCCCAAGACAACCTCTTCAGACAGCCTCCTTGAGGTTTTCACCAGCCACAGTTTTTGCCTCTGAAACAGCATGCCAGAAGACTTGAGGATATTAGTCTATCAGTATTTTTACATTTCAGTCTTATACGACTTAAACGACTGTATGTTTTACCACATAATTTTTCATGTGTCTTAAGTTGTTTGCTTTCTGTATTGCATTTATACACTAGATAAATTAAGTGTGATTAGATGTGCACAAACTAAAATTTCTAAACTCCTAATTGTGTTAGGAGGAGCCGAGGATTGATGTTCTTATCAACAACGCTGGTCTCTACCAGTGTCCCTACAGTAGGACAGAAGAGGGATATGAAATGCAGTTGGGAGTAAACCTCCTGGGTCACTATCTTCTGACAAATCTTTTGCTGGACCTCCTGAAGCAGTCGGCTCCCAGCCGTATCGTCGTGGTCTCCTCCAAGCTCTACAAGTATGGCAGCATCAACTTCGAGGACTTGAACAGTGAACAGAATTATAACAAAGCTTTTTGCTACAGCCAGAGCAAGCTTGCCAACCTACTATTCACCCGCGAGCTGGCATGCAGGCTGGATGGTACTGGGGTAACTGTAAATGCCCTCACTCCGGGTATCGTAAGGACCAGATTGGGCCGGCACGTCAACATCCCCCTGCTTATTAAGCCTCTTTTTTTGCTGGTCTCTTGGTTGTTCTTCAAAAGCCCACTGGAGGGTGCTCAGACCCCACTGTACCTGGCATGCTCGCCGGAAGTTGAGGGTGTGTCTGGAAAATGCTTCGCTAATTGCGAAGAAGAACAATTGCTTTCTAAAGCCACCGATGACCATACTGCTAAACGGCTCTGGGACCTAAGTGAAAGCATGGTGGGTCTTAGGAGGTGAGGGGACGAAGCAGAACCACCCTTCACAAATGTGGCAAATGCAAATCTCGAACATCAGTGCAATGGATTTTTTGGGATGTGTTTTTGGCGAAGTACCTGAGGGACTTGCTGAATAACAGACAGGAAATTAAAATGTCCATCTGTTCCCCTGTATCTTTGCTGCAGTGTTTTCAGAGATGGCCTCAGGCTTGTGACTCACTCTACTCTGTGAATGAGAGCCTGAAAGTATCAAGTCCTACATATCCCTTGAATACAAATGACAGGAGCAGTGTGCCCAAGAAACATAGAAGCTATCGTTAATACAGAATAACACGAACACCATTGTATATCTCTCAATGTAGATTAAGTGGTGCTTTGTGACCAAGTTATTACAATACATCAAGATTGTTGAATGTTGTTCAGCAATTAATTTGACAGACCTATTCATCTATGAAGTGAACTAGAGACAATTTAGCCTCCCAGAATATTCTCTTCTCATAATGCTCTAAAGTAAACTTGGCAACTCCCACCCCGTGACTCATTTCAAGATATATTTGAAAATGTTTGACATCCCAGTGTCCAAACGAAATGAAAAAGGAAACACGTAGGTTGTGGCTCTGCAGATAGTGGGGTGTCACTACTCAAATAAAAAAGTGATTCAGAGTAATGGCTGTATAAATTTCATTACCTCCGCTATATACTCCTGTGCATTAGCCATTATTAGATCATTTTCATTCGCAGTGGAGGAGTAGGATGTTTACAGGCTACTGTCCTTAATCACATGCACTAACATGAAATGTTTTGTGTGTAAATGCTGTGCTTCTGTTACTCTCTAAAAACGGAATAAATTGAATGCTGGAAAAGAAGTCTGTCATTTGTGGAGGAGGACCAAGGTCCTTCCTTTGAATGCGGTCATTTCATGCAGGAAACAGAACTCTAAATTATAAATTCTCCCCAATACACCTCAGCAGCAAGCTTTACTACCCAACAGGAGCAGTGCAGGAAACAAAAGAGAGTTAAAGAGACAGGCATTGTGCAACTATTGTGCTTTATTAGATATAGAAAGCAAAACAGAAGAAACAGAGTCATGCATCATTGTGTCAACTGACACAGGATCCCAGCTGATTAAGAAAGAAGCGAGGGATTGAATCGTGAGGTAGAGAGGGCCTGAGGGAGGGGCTTACAGCACTGAGAAACAAAAGAGAAAACATTGAAAAGAACAATCACCTCGGAAATTCCATCACCCAACAAAACACATCAGGAGTTAAATAAATGCCCAGTGCTTTCAAGAAACTGTACTTGTTTCATGTTGTAATAGACTTGAGTAGTATCAAATCTATTTGAAATAGAAATAGATTAGAAGTATCGCTTTGGTTGGGACTTGATCTTGAAGGGCTGACTTAGGGTAATATGAATCCATGCAGAGTTTATTCTCAAAAATATTTTCATAAGGTCTCACTCACAAACCTGTGGAACGATCTGTCAATGGGTCGCAGTGAAATCTCAAATTGTTATTTTGACTTAACTCATTTGGGGCATTTTTAATTGTTTGCAGCATGTGTAATTGTGCTGACTGCCTTATTCATAGCAATATAAATATTTTACAATTATATAGATTTGTCAGTCTCTCCATAGTGTTACATTTATTAAACAATTATAGATATAGCATACTTAACAATAAATACAGCTAGTCATAAGTTAAATAATAAAAGTTCAAATTTCTTGTCAAAATTAGCATTTCTTTTTACATAGCATGTGTTGTTCATTCAGAAACCCTTAAGAGCCCAGAAGGCTTTTGGTAAAACAAAGTTAATCTCTCTCTCTGCAGACAAGTTTCCAAAAATTCATAATGCACCCAATGCACTTAAAATACTTTCCCACAAATCACACAGAACCATTAATAAACTTTCAAAATAGGCTATACAAATAGTGCTGAGTGTTAGAGCTTCATATCAACTGTAGAAACATAAGCAAAGTATGTTCGATGTTTAGAAAACACTGTAACAGATACAGAAATAGAGAGAAAAAAGATAAGTGAGCTTATGGACTGAAAATATTCAACAGAAAATCCCATCATATGTTTGGCTCAAACTGTAGCTTAACATTCAAAACCTTCTGACAAAAGAGAGTAACCAGGAAACCCTGCTCTTAGTTTAGTAGAGTACCATAGAGCTGTGCCTTGGTGAGACTGTCCTTACGTGACAGCCCTAGTGTGCCAAATTTTTGGTACGGTTGTTGTGGAGGTGGTGGTGGAGTGGTTCCCTGAGGAGACACGCTGTGCCTCTCGGGTTGGTAATGCTGTAGCTCAGCACCCATCTCCAGAGATCCATGGTCCAGTGACTCATTTGAACTGTTGGGACTTACGTCAACATACTCCGTTGCCTGGCCCCCAGCTGCCACCCCACCGTCCTTGGGGCTGTAGAGGCTGTGCTCGGACTCTTGGCTATCCTCCTTGGAACAGTAAAGGTGAGGTTGGCTTTGCTGCTGCTGCCGTAAGCCTGGGCTGCAATCAGGGCTGGGGATAGAGAAGGGATCTAGTACCCCGGCGTGATGGTGGTATACATCAGTACCTTCCTGGAAGCTACTGTAGAGAGGACCAAGACGAATTTTTGCAGGCCGGACAGAGAAGTGCTGCTCAGAGAAGCTGTAGGGTGATGCCCGGCCGGGACTACGGTATGAATGGGCACTCAGGTCCTCCACACTCAGTTGCCTCCACCGACCAATCAGCTCTTCTTCCTCAGGATTAAAAGCGCTTCCACGGCGACTGTCACCATAGGTGATGCTGGGGGAGGTGGAAGGTGGCAGGGGCTCATAAGGTTCACTGTAACATGAGGACATTGTTCTGCTGTAGATGGGTGAGCTACCATTCTGATGGTGGCTGGACTCAGGCGGTTGAAAAGTATGGGCCTTCGTAAAGGTGCTTGGACTCTCCCTCTCCCAGGAAGAGTCGCTCTTGTGCTCGTATTCACCCCCATCCCTCCAGTCCATGTAAAGCGCTTGGTGGCGCGGAGAAGATGCAGCACTGCTCGGAGGATCCTGCCCCTTGTCCTCTGACCCTCCTCCACTAAAACTTGAGTAAGAGCTAGAGCCTCCTCCCAGAGAGGTTGTAAACTTTCGGAAGTGGTCCTGGGAGAAGCCAGGCTGCAGGGACATGGATCCCTCTTCTGGGTTGCTGTCAGTGGAGTTCTGGGGTTCATACACTGTCCGCTGTCCATGAAGGTCCATGCTGGGTCTGCGCTCTCGTCTCCGTTCATCAGGGCAATAAAGCGCTGTGTCACTGCTATACAGGTCTGACTTGTAAGTAGCTCGGAGGCCAAGGCGCTCAGTGCTACCCACAAGGCTTGTGCCCACGAGGAATCCCTGGCGTTCCTGGGGTTGTGGGCTGGGTGAGCGAGAGGCTTGACTGCTGCAGACCTCGTCTGGTTTCTCCAGGACCTTAGCAATGACAGAGGCAGGCACTGTGTCGGCATATGGGGAATGGCAGAGGGAAGAACCCTCCATGTGCAAGCTTACACGCTCCTGAAACTCTGCAGGCAACTGAGAGAGAGTAAAACACAGATTTCCATTAGATGTACCCAATGAACAATAAGTGTTGAGAGACTCGCACAAAAAGAGAAAAAGTTAGGCTGTTATGGAAACCTATCTGGAAAGGATAAGAAGGGAATAATAGCTTAGGTAAGGTCAATATCAGTATGAAGTTAGCAAGAAACATGCAAGAGATTGGGGAATGAAACAGAAGCACCCAGTGAACACAGATGTTTACAAAGCAGACAGCCAAAGATATTGTTAAAGGCCAGTATTAAGTCTTCAGACAAGTCCGTACAAATGGCCTACGTAAGTACATGGTTTTTAGTATTTCATTTAGCGAAAATTGGCCCTAGGGAAAACCACAGATTTCATTATCACTGACACTACACAGAGTACTAGGCATCAATTCAATATCACAAACCTTTTTATCTCTCAGTTTTTTCACCATAGCAACAAGAAGAAAGTAAATTGCAGCTAATTAGCTAACAGTACATGGCTAATTATAGAAACATGATGAGTCAAGACAAAGCAAAAATTTTACTCCAAAATCAATAGGGTTGGTCTCGGTTCAACAAATCTGATTTGATATCTAATTCATACAACATCTGTTGACCTTATGAGTGTTGTTGCTTTTGAGACTTTTTGGGCTGCTTTTAAAAATATGCTCGATGGTTATTCAGAAACTTTTTTTTTTCTCATAACCACATGAGACACCTTTTGTCCAACTATTTTAACGAATGCTTAGTGCCAAATCTTTGACATTTTCATATAAAACAATATGCAAGGCTGAATTCCCTGAACACATTGTGTAACAGACACATTGATGTTTCCATTCAAATATATCTGCCAAATATGAACAGGTTTTTACAGCAGGCAGCATTCCAACATATGTGCTCTACACATCATGGGACTGGCGTAAGGCTTGGAGCAGATTTGAAGAATAAACGGCCAGGTTTTTTGGCACACACTATTATTACTTAAACATCCTCCCACTTTTTCCTTGCCAGAAGAGTCACCCATTCTTAATTGGGACAGAACCTCAATTTTTCTTTAAACAAGAACTTGATTTACTATGGTTGACCTAAATATTAGTAGATCCCACTAAATAAAAATAATATTGCTTCCTGATTTCCTACATTAATATCAGTTTTTCAAACAATGTTTCTGTAGCTAACAGAATTAGTGGTTAAACAATATTGCACTAAAGGGGATAGTTGGGTTTATTTAGATAAAATATTTTTTGGAAAAGACATTGTGTGGATGACATCCAAATAGGCTATATAAAGACCTTGGAGCAGAAGTTGTGCTATAAAAAACTATTATCCAGCACATTGACAGAGTGGGTTTGTTATTCGTTGTCGTTAAAAAGACATATCCAATTACATTTCAGAATGTATATTTAATTTTTAGATACTTCATTTTCAAAAACTGAACAGATAAGTAAAGTCAGCTCATACATGTTAGAGTACCACAGAAGCAATAATGGATCTGTATTATTATTATTATTATTATTATTTTACCTATTAGCATCCCTTGTTATGAGAATGTTTCTAAAATAAGGACACTTACCTTATTTTTATCTGTCATAATGAAAGAAATCTAATGTCCATATAATGGGGAAGTACATGTTTTATTACTGCCTTTGTTTTAATTTAAAGATGTATTTCTATCTTTTTGAAATATGCTCTGGTCAAGCTCAGGCATGAAATTAATTACAATCAATTAATTGTAAATACATGTATTAATTATAATGAATCTACACATTGGCAAGAAAATTAACAGGATAGAACCTAACAAGATGGAAAAGTTTTAAAATGACTACCAATTAAAAAATTTTCATTCTTATAAAATCATGGGTTAATTAAAAATATTTTAACTAAAGAAAGGAAACAATGAAGCTAACAAGTGTTTCATGTCACAAATTACTGCATACTGTAGTACCCATAAACATAATACGTGCAACATCTGCTCAAATAAAGGTACAGTGTGCTAACTTACCTCAGATAACTGGGCTCTGTAGAGTGACTTATTACACTGCAAGAGCTGTGCAGCCAGGTTACAGTCCTTTCTGTATAAGTCCTATTGAGAGTGGTAGAAAAGGAACATTAGATAACGAAAAGCAAATACACAGTCCTCTAAAGGGCTGCCATTAAGCCTCAGTGTGTAAAAGAAATCACAGTCATTATTTCTCTTACATTGTCCTCTCTCAGTTTCTCAATGGTCATCTTAGCTTCCATGAGATGATTGTTAAGGACGATGATTTCTCTGCTAAGAGCCCGTTTCTCATCATCGTGGTGCTGTGACTGGATGAAAGGAGCACATTTTCAGAAAAAAAAGAAACCTATGTGATATGCATTTACAATAATATATGCCCTGATAGAACACCAGTATGAATACAGACAACTTCACACAGGGAGAAGTCAATGCATGTGTTAAGTCATTCTAGGATACTCCTGCAGCAGATGGGACTTAATCGGCGTACTCAAAGGAACGTCAATAGAAGGCTGATATCAGATGATTTTCCTTTCATACCTGAACCCATAACCTTCAGGGTCATCACTGACATATTTATGGTTGCAATCTGTTGCTAAAAATGTGTTTACTATAACAAACTCAGAGTAAACCCTGAGGGGTGGATCCTAATACAGACATGTAATGGTCATACAATGTACTGCAGCAGGCAGGCTAATTCTATTTTAATTGCTTCTAACTTCAAATTAACAAACAGGCTGTGATGCAGATTTTGCAAGTATAATAGACTCACTATCACACTGTCATGTGAAGGCGGACAGGCTGATGTAATGGACTATAATTAACATCAGGCGCACCAGTGGCAGTGTATTGATATAGAAATAGAATCCGCATTCAGCACTATTGTACATGTTTAACACATTCCCTAATCTTTCACACCTGAAAACACGTACACACATGGACAGAAGTGTGGACAGTGATGTAAACACTTTCATCCGAAAAACACTTAAAGAGGGAGATGAGTACTCGTGAACACATATGCAAACAAAAACATTCACACATTAAAACAAAAAGCAGTGCGTGTGCGCTCACCCAGACACCTCTTGTATAATTTGTGCTTTTTTAGAGTGTGGCCGGTGTGTGCACTCACATTTCGTTGGATTTTATCCTCTAAGTCCTGGTTGATCCTCTGCAGTGCTGAGTAACTGCTCTGTATTCTGTGGGAAACACATGAACAAAACGTATTTTTTTCAAATCCAGCACGCACTGGAATGTCTTAAACGCTTTCCTTATTTCCATAGACACTGTTAGACAATCACAAGTTGGTTGCCAAAACTCACCACCTGTTCATCTTCCGCATTATATTATGGTATCTGTTGTGGTATCAATTCATAACATTATTTTACAATGGACCAATGAGCCCAACACATGGCCAGGCTGTAACTGTATAACTAACTCCTACGCACTTGGCATCAGCCAAGTGAAGTGAAACAATCTTTGTGTCCCAATTCACTTACTATCCATCCACAATAGTAGGCAAGGTTAGAAACAGTGCATCCCAAGTTATAGTATGTTTAAATATTAGGGCAGAGCCACCTTTTTAAGTGGAAGAAAAGGAACATGAGGGCAGCTGCCATGGGAATTTTTAAAAGTCCACGTGTCTAGGGCGCAGGCATCTCCAACCCTGGTCCTGGAGAGCTACCGTCCTGCAGACTTAGGTTCCAACTCTGCTCCACCACACCTGTCTGTAATTATCAAGTAGCCCTGAACACCTTGATTAGCTGCTTCAGGTGTGTTTGATTGGGGTTGGAGCTGAAATCTGCAGGAAGGTAGCTCACCAGGAGCAGGGATGGAGACCCCTGCCGTAGTGAGTCCCATTCATCATTTTAGCTTTCAGAATAGTGCTTGCGAGCGTCCCCTTTGTAGCCACTATGTGCCCTCAATGCATATTTCTGCCGAGCCCGCACTGAGGTGAGCGCCACAGCAGACTTCTACCCAACAGTCAAAGTGGCATTACGTCAAGAAAGTGTGAACCCAGAGGAAGACCGCAAGGGTTTAGGGTGGTGCGATTTGGGACGGGGTCATAGAGGTAGTTTAGGCAGTAGGCTAAAACCAGTAAACATGTTAGCATTTAGAACACTTCTGGTACTATCGTCCTAAAGTCAATGTTTTTGTTAAATGGGTTTTTGGTTAAATGCCTGAAATTTTTCTTCAAAATACATCAGTAATACATCAGTGTTTTTTAAAAAGCTTTGACTTGTCTTGAAAATGGCAGTTGCAAATGCTTAAATTGGACTACAAGGGTTGTCAGGACATTTAACGTTATCACAGAGAATAGGTAAACTTATTTACCCGCTCGTCTGCTTTTACAGCCTTGTTGTGTTTTTAATTGCGCCCTTGCAAACTATTCTAAAACTTTCAGACTAAATGTTTTTTTGTTTTTTTTTTAAATAAAGACTTGTTAGTTGTAAGCTCATCGTGATTAACTAGTCAAGACTGTTTCCTGAAAATGGGAACTTTGTCACATACATCATTCGAACCAAATTGGTTAGAACTGTCATTAATGATATTAAGCAAATTACTGTCAGATTATTGCTGTAAATAATGAACATAGGATCAAGGACTGCTTCACCATTTTTGTTCTCCTTTATTTAGCGGCTTCACTTACATGACTCCAGGTTCCCCGATATAGAGCAAATACACTCTTATGCATATTTCAGAAATTATGTGTTAATTCTCTTAAAGTAGAAGACATTTAATTAAATGTGTATATATATGGACTGAAAAAATATAGATTGCACATCATGTTAGCTTGCTTATTTTGGTCAAGACCATATGTCTTGCGTTCTGCAAGTGAACGTCGCTTTATCGTGCTATCCCAAAGAGGCACAAAATCACTTTCTCAGACTTTTAAATGAAATGTTCCCTCCTGGTGGAATGACCTGCCCAACTTAATCCGAGCAGCTGAGTCCTTAGCCATCTTCAAGAATTGGCTAAAATAATCTCTTCCATCTTTATTTGACCCTCTAACTCTAGCACTCTCTATTCTAATTATATTCTTTAAAAAAAAAAAAAATTGCCCCTTGTAGACTTGCACTCTATTCATTTACTAACTGCTTGTTTTCTTTAAAAAGAAAAGAAAAGCTGGCTCTATTCTTTTTCTATTCTATCTGTTTTCTTTTTATTATATTATACAATTTAAAAAACAACAACAAAAAAGCCTTGCTACGTGTTCTGCGTTAAGCTAACTGAGACTTGTTATAGCACTCGCATATCATTGCTCTTTTGTTGATTTTGATTGCTTCCATTGTCCTCATTTGTAAGTCGCATTAGATAAAAGCGTCTGCTAAATGACTAAATGTAAATGTAAATGTCTTACTAAAAAGAAACTATGCTTCTAAGCACAGGTTGAAAGCTGTAGTTCCAACCACACAACTTATGCTGTTTGCGAACATTCATTGTAACTATAGATTCGGAAAACACCAAATCGTTGAACTATGTTGGTAATGATGGTAGCTTGCGACCATATTTGGCTAACGATGCTGTTGGGAAACACACCCCAGATAGACAGCTGCAAAATATCCCAATACAATCACAGTGCCACCATCATGTTTCACTGTTTACTGACTTCTTTACAAGAAGACTCGCAACCTCCAAAAATGTACATTTTGATTTGTGTCTATAGGATATTATCTCAAAGTTCCTAAAGTGCTTTCCAGCAAACGCGATGAAAGCACAAAGACTGTTCTCAGCTGTTTTGTTGACTTTATATATATATATATATATATATATAAATTCCATTGATTTAAAAGTCCTAAATGGCATATTGTCTAAGTAGGTACAAAATTTGTTGAGGAACAAACTTTGTGACCGGAATTTTTTTTTTTTCTATATATAGGATGAATGTGTGTTGTATGAATGAAATTCGGACGTACTACATCCACAACGTTGGCTTTGTCATGTAACATACATCAGTTGCTTCACTTCACTGCCATTCACAAATCTTCTCCCATGGGTTCATGGGATAGTAAAGTGTCCACTGGATGTGCAATTCAGAAATGTAGGCGAAACAAGTAGGTAATCTGTAGTAGTGTTTTATGAACATTACAAATTTAGACATGCTACTCATTTCACGGACGGTTTACTGCCTACTGTATAGAACATAAGTAGGCATATTTGGACACGTTGTGTACACTTTGTGTTTTGACTAATATAAACCCATACTGTGAGAGAAACATGCAATAAAAATCCAAATCAGGAGGGGTGCAAATACTTTTTTTTACACTACCTTAAAGATGAGTAAGTTTTATGGTGATCAATTTGGATAGATGTTAGCACTTACATACTGCCGTGTTCTTTTGCAACAACAGCAGGTACATACTTTGAGAGCATAGTATAAGTAAGCGAATTGGGATGCAGCCAAGTTGATTGTCCTGTCTGATAAATTGTTCAGTGAGTTTCCATATGTGAATAGAAAGCCACACTATTTTAAAGCCAGATGCTATTGTGTACGCTCTTCTTACCGGCGTAATTTGTCGGTGAACTTGTCGAGCTCCTCCTGGGCTCGGCGTAGCTCGGTCTCCAGGTACTGTCTCGTGGAGTCAAACTCGCGCTCTAAAAGCTCCAGCTTATGAGTTGTGTAGGAGAGACGTTTGCGCAGGTCTTCTTTCTGTTCCTGCAGAGAGCTGCATACAGATGCGCATGTGATTACATTCACTTCATATGGACATATGGACATTCAGGATCAATAAAGGCAACGTAAAATCAAAGCAGCTATTTTGTATGAATTACATCTCAGTTTGGGCCAGATTTATAAATGTATTTCACTTCATTGTGCTGACATGATCGATAACTGTCATACAATCCACTGATCACATTTAGTGTAACCCAAACACACTCATGTCAAGAGTGCCTTGGTAAATCAGGTTTACTGACCTTTTTAATCCCCAACACTAATTTTTCCAATTTCCCACATCGATACTTAATATGCCATGTACAAATGGTCTACTTATAGATCAAACACACAAGCGGGGATGGGGTGAGGGAGATGGATGGAACCAAACACAGCTTTTTACAATACGTAAGAGAACCACTGACGGCCCTAATGATTTAGTATTGATGGACAGATGTGTGGTGAACGATAATGACTTTCTGCCTGCTGATAGAGGCGGTGGCTTTCAGCATGCCACAAACCACACTTGATCAGATGTGCAGACAACACGTGTCTAAAGCAGTGAGGGTGAGCAATAAATGTACTGACAATCAATACACGCGCAGTAGAACACAACACACACAAGCCAAAACATTAAGTCTGACATAAAATGAAAGTTGGATTCCCCTAACAAAATGTAGTATAGTGGTGCCATGGTAATATTTTGAAAATTAATAAATAACATATTCAAGTATCATGGTATTCATTGTACTCCATGAAATGCCAAAGAACACAATAGAAAAAAAAAGAAAAAGTGTTTGTGACACTGAACTGCTCTGTTGGTAATCCTGTATGTCCATTTATTTATTAATTTATTTGCTTGTTTATTTATTATTTTAGCATA